>NW_024962264.1:25064979-25324607 GCF_019238085.1 Lagopus leucura
GGGGGGGGAGGAATTGGGGAGAAACGCCACAAAGCCCGAAAAGTCGTCACCTGCATGCCGCGACCGCTGCTCGGGGGTTGTCCCCGGACTCTTTGGCTCCCGATCGAAAAGCAGTGAAAGTCTCTATAAACCCGGCAGTACCCTTCCACCCGGGGCCCTCCGCCGCCGCAGCGCTGCCCTTTGGGTGCCTCTTCTTTTGCTCGTGTTACAATTGTCGCATCGCTATAATGCTCCTTTTCTTCCTCCGTCTCCATAGGCACGGAGCGAAGCAGAGGCTGCGGCCGCTATTCAGCGCTGCCGTTTGTCCCGGAGCGGTCCGGACAGCGCGGCCCTTTCTCTGTGGCCGCTGTTCTCCGCTCCCGGAGCAGCAGATGGCTGCGGGCCGGGCGGGCTGTGCTGCTCCGGTGCTGAATACTCGATGGAAAAGGGCTTCATCATGCTTGGGTGGGCAGGGGGACAGCGGGCTGAGATTTATGACGGAGGGAAATCAATCTTGGGGAGTTGTGGGCTCCATCCCTGCTGGAATCCTCCACACCACTCTGTCCAATCCTCTGTCTGCCCCTCTGTCTTCACCCCCAGAGGAGAAGGGGAGCCTCTGGGTGCTGGGGTGATACGTTGCAGTGAAAATGGGGTGCGGCCCTGGGCCCCATCTCTTTGCGTTGTGCACTTATGGGAAGCCAAAACCAGGTAGCAGTGAATAGAGGGCAGGGAGCTGAGCTGTAGAATGGTGAGGGCTAGGGAGGGACTGCGTGCACCCTTCATCCTTCAGCTCAGTGCTCACAGAAGAGAAAAAACTGCGGTGCTGAGCGCAGATGTGAATATTTGTCAATGATTCCGGGGGTGCCAAGGTGAGGTGGCAGCTCCGGGTCAGGGAACAGGACCGCGGAGCTCAGAGCTTGTTCCATTCTTTGCTTTTGGCCTCACCACCGTTCGGAGGGTGGGTCGGGCCGCCCCGTCGGGGCCGCGGTTCTGCACGCAGAAATTTTCCCTTGGATAATGCATGAGGCTCTCGGAAGACGCTATGATGAAGTATTCCCAAAGATACCTTCCTCAGCACACAGGAAAACGCGAACCTAAAAGCAGTGGGGAGGGATAAGGGGGGGAGCGAAGATGCCTCGAAATGCCCCAAAACACCTCAAAATTCCGCGCAGTTCTGTTCCGAGCCCGGTGCTGGTGGCCGCCGTGGCAATGCTGCAGCGGTTCGGGCACTACTACTTCTGCGGTGCCCCTTCAAACTGTGGCAAAGAAAAAGGATGATTCAGTTCTCTGCTCCCCGGTGCATGGCAGCGGGTCGGGCGCTGCGTGCCAAGCAGCGGGGGCTGAAGATCAGAAAGGGAAAGAATAAAAAAAAGAGAAGAAAAATATGTAACGCAAAAACCGCGCACCTCCGAAACATCTGTAAATTGCCGCGTATCGGCAATGTTATAGCAATCCCCGTTGAGGAGCCGCTGGGTTTGTGGAATTAATAAGATAAATGTTGAAAGCACATTACGGGCAGCCCTTAATCCTAATGCAGGGAAAATCGTAATTACGCGGCGGATAAGTGAATGTGAAAGCCCCGCACCCGCCACTCTCTGATTGCACCCAGCGCTCCGCTCCCCTTTGGAAGGGGCTTTGTGCCGCCTTTTGTTTACTTTCGCCTTTTTATTTCCATTTTTACTTTATATTTTTTAAATCCATCGCGGGTCCGAAATGACGGCGGTAAGGACTGAAGCGGAGAAAGCTCTCCATGCGGGAGAACCCTTCCGCAGCCACGGAGCGGCCGCATCCCGCATGCATCCCTCATCCTGCATCCAACCCTCATCCCGCATCCATCCCTCACCCCCCCATCCGTCCTTAATCCCGGTGCGCGGGGGCAGCAGCGCCGTCGGGGCCGCCCCGGCGGTGGCTTCGTCCCCGCGGCTGTGGCTCCGTCCCCGCAGCGACTCTGTCGCGGCGGTGGTTCCGTCCCAGCGGTGGCGGCCCCGTTGCCCCCCGGGGGCGGCCGTCGGGTCCCGAAGCTTCGGGGGGTCCCCGCGCGCTGCCAGGTGAGGGCCGTGCGGGCGGACGGGCGGCGAGCGGGCGTCCCCCGAAGGGGTTAAAGGGAGGGGACGTGGGCTGTCACGCGTCATTGGGCAGATTATGTGCGGCAAACAAAAAGTGTGTGTCTGCGTGCCACTCACTCACTGCGCCGCGTCCATCTGCGCGGCGCGGAGCGCACTCGGCCGGGCCATGGAGCGGCGCTGAGCGGGGGGCACGGAGCCGGCGGCCGCCTTTGTGCCAGCGCCGGGCGTGGAGCGCGGCCCCGCCGCCCCCGGTGAGTGGCGGAGGGAACAATGCCCGGAGCCGGCCCCGGACAAAGGGCGGCCACGGGGAGCCGGGGGCTGCGCGGGGCCGGGGGAGAGCGGGAGGCGGCGGGGGGAAAGTTCGGCGGGGGCCGCCTGCCGCCGCAGCTTTCGTTTGCGGAGGTCGGCGCGATGGGGCCGGGCAGCTCCGCAACGACGGCGGAGGAGGGGGGGCACAGGGAGCGGCCCCCTCCCGGTTCCCGATCCCGCGGGGGACCGGACACCCTCCGCCGCTCCGCGGGGGGATGTGGCAGCGGTGTCCCCGGGAAGCGGGGCCGGGTCGCTCTGCTCCGGAGCGGGCGGTTCGCGGGGGTCCGTTCGGTGGAGGTGGGGAGGGAGGAATTCAGAGGAGCGGGTCAGGAGGAAGAGGGCTCCACGGGAGAACAGCGCAGGGTGGGATCCCGCACCGCCCGACCCCGCGCGGGCAGCGGGGCTGCTCTGCGGAGCGAGTGTCGGGGTAAAAAGAATTACCTCCGCTCTCTGCTTTGAATTACATCTCGGAGGGAAAGTGCTGGATTATGGTAATGCGCAGCCAGACGCTCCCTCTCGGAGCGGGAGGTGGCTGCCGTCAGCCACAATGCCACTCTCCGAACCCTCCGGGCCGGGCCACGCTCCCCATCCGAACCCACACAACCCCGGCGGCGGCCGCATCCCCCGCGCGGAGCCCTTTTTTTCCCCACCGCGATGATTTTTTCTCTCATTTTTCCTTCTGATTTACATCTCTGTAAACATCCATCATTTCATTTTTTGTGATTTTTATTTGATTTTTATTTTTTTTTCGCAGCGTGATGACTCGCATTTTTCCTTCTGATTTCTACTTCTACAAATAGCTATAATTTCTTTTTTTTGTGTGTGTGTGTGGCTTTTTTTGTGTGTGTGTTTGTTTGTTCTCCCCACCCTCCCCCCGCCCGCAGCCATGGAGGACGCCCCGCGGGGGCCGTGGGACGGGGAGGCCAAAGCGGTGCAGCAGTGCCTGACGGACATTTTCACCAGCGTCTACACCACCTGCGACATCCCGGAGAATGCCATCTTCGGGCCGTGCGTGCTGAGCCACACGTCTCTCTACGACAGCATCGCCTTCATCGCCCTCAAATCCACCGACAAGCGCACCGTGCCCTACATCTTCCGGGTAAGAGCCGCCGACGGGGCGGGCGGAGCGGCCCCACGGCCCCTGGGGAACCTCCGACGGACATTCGGCCCTTTGCAGGTGGACACGTCGGCGGCCAACGGCTCTGCGGAGGGGCTGATGTGGCTGCGGCTGGTGCAGGCAGCCCGCGAGCGGCAGGAGCAGAACCTGGAGGCCTACGTGAAGAGCGGGCAGCTCTTCTACCGCTCCCTGCGCCGCATCGCCAAGGACGAGGAGCTGCTGGTGTGGTACGGCAAGGAGCTCGCCGAGCTGCTGCTACTCGGCCCCGCGCGGGGTCCCGACGGTGGGTGCCCCCCAAAATCCCCCCCCCCCCAAAAAAGGGGAAGGGGCCGGGCGGTGGGTGCGGGGTGCCCTTCCCCGAAGGCGGCTCTGAGCAGCCCGGGGCTGAGCGCGCGTCCCCTTCCCCGTGTCCCGCACAGGGTCGCCGCCGTTCTCCTGCCCTGAGTGCGGACAGCGCTTCCAGTTCGAGCTGCCCTTCGCCGCCCACCTGCGCTTCCGCTGCCCCAAGCGGCTGCACGGAACCAACGGCGGTCCCCCCGACGGCAAGGAGGCAGCCGCCAAGGAGCCGGAGCCCGCCAAGTTCCCCAAGCCTCTTCCTCACCCCTTCCCGGACGGCGGAGCTGGGGGGGCGGCCAAGCCCTCCACGGACTTCCACAACCTGGCCCGGGAGCTGGAGAATCCCCCGCGCCGCCCTGACGTTCCCCCCGAAGGTGCGGGCGGAGGGACCAAGCGACGGTACCCCGAGGAGGAGGCTCGGAGCCGCTTCCCGACGGAGCGCCCGGGGCTGCCGGCGGCCCCCAAGGAGGAGCCGGTGTGCGCCCCGCAGCAGCAGTTCCGCGCCGCCGGTTCCTACTGCGGCCCCGAGGAGAGCGGTCGCCTTTTCGCGCCTCCCAGCCCCGAGACGGGCGAGGCAAAGCGCAGCGCCTTCGTCGAGGTGAAGAAGGCGGCGCGCGGCCCCGAGCCCGACGCAGCCCCCGAGGACGGCCCAGAGCGCTCCTCGCCCGCGGCCCCGACGGCGGGCGGAGGGGGGGAGCCGGCGCTGTGCCCCCGCTCCGGAGGAGGCGGTGGAAACGGGGCGGCGACGCGGGGTAGCGCGTTCAGCTCGGTGCCGCAGCTCGGGGCGGCGGGAGCCGTCGGGGCGGAGGAGCGGAAAAGCGCGTTCTCGCAGCCCGCCCGCTGCTTCCCGCCGCTGCCGCTCGGCCCCAAGCTGGGCGCTCTGGGAGAACCGTGCCCCGACGGCCCCTCCGCCGGCCGCCTGTACGCAGCAGAGCTGGCCGCCAAGGAGGGAGCGGGCGGCGGGGCGGGAGCCAAGCAAAGCCCCTTCCTCTACGCTACCGCCTTCTGGCCCAAGAGCTCCGCGGCCGCGGTGGGGCCCCTCCAGCTGCAGCTGCCGTCCGCGCTGACGCTGCTGCCGCCGTCGTTCGCGTCGCTGTGCCTCCCGGCGCAGAACTGGTGCGCCAAGTGCAACGCGTCTTTCCGCATGACGTCGGACCTGGTGTACCACATGCGCTCGCACCACAAGAAGGAGTACGCGCTGGAGCCGCTGGTGAAGCGGCGTCGCGAGGAGAAGCTCAAGTGCCCCATCTGCAACGAGTCCTTCCGCGAGCGGCACCACCTCTCCCGCCACATGACCTCGCACAACTAGCGGCGGGGCGGCAGGGGGGTAGGGGGTGAGGGGACGGGGGGAAAAATTGGAGAGCAATGGAGAAAAGGAAGAGAACGGAGAGAATTTGAGAAGGGGAAAATGGAGAAAACGGAGAAAAAAAAAAAAAAGAGAAAAATTGAGAAAACGGTAAAAATGGAGAAAAGGAAAAGATTGAGAAAATTGGGGAAAAAACGGAAGAAAACGGAGAGAAAAGAAATTTGGGAGCATTTGAAAACACGGACCAATAAAATAAAAAAATAAATAAAAAAGAGGGAGAGAGAGAAATGGACAAGAGTGAGAAAATGGACCAAAGGGATAGAGTTGAGAGAAGTGAGAAAACGGAGGAAAATGGGGAAAACGGGGAGGAATTGAGAAAATAGAGTAAAACAGAGAAAATGGAAAGAATGGAAAAAAATGGAGAAACACGGATAAAAGATCGAAAAAAAATGCAGAAAATTGATAAAATGGAAAAATGGAGAAAAATGGGAGAAAAGTGGAGAATATAAAAAAAAAGGAAATAACGAAGAAAAATGGACGTAAGTGACGAAGAAAGAAAAAATGAGAAAAAGACACCGAGGAAATGGAGGAAATGAGAGAATTTGAGGAAATTGAGAAAAACAGAAAAAAGAAAAAATGGAGAAAGTGGAGAAAAAAGAAAAGAGAAAAGTGGACTCAAAAGGCAAAAAGAGGACGAAGATTATAAAGAGAGGAAAAAGAAAAACGGCAAAAGAAGAGAAGAAGGAAAAAGAAAAAAGGCGGGGAAAAAAAAAAGGAAAAAAAAACCGGGAAAAAGAAAAAAAAAAAAAGGAAAGCAAATGACTTAAAGTACATTTTTTGAAATGTCATATATTGCAACATATTGATGCATTTGTCATACGTTTCTACTTAAATTATGAAGCACTTATGGTTTAGATGTAAGAATAATTCTATGTCAGGGTAAAGGTTTTATTTTAGATACGGAGCTCCGGGCGGGGCTGCGGCGGCGGCGGACGGCGGACGGCGGACGGCGGACGGGACCCCCCCAGCCCTCCCCGCTCCGGGGCTCCGAGCTCCGCGCTGGGGGCTCCGCGCTCCGTTCCCTCCCGCCCCGTCCCCGCCGCCCGCCCGCGTGTGACATGTGCCCGTGAATGATGGAGTCTCGGTAGTTTCGTGTTTCTTTTCATGCCCCCGCCCGGCCCGGCCCGCCCAACCCCCCGAAAAGATTTATTAAACTTTATAGTCTATCTGGGTGCGCTGGGTGCTTTGACAATAAATGATTTATTTTCTGCAACGCAGCCGCAGTTACTCCGTGGGGCCGCGGGGACGGCCCGTCCGCGCCCCCCGCCTCGCTCCGCGCCCCTCCGCACCTCCGTCCCTTTCCCTTTTCTCCATTCCTCCCTTTCCTCTTTTGCCCTCCCTTCCCTCCTTCTTTTCTTCGTCCTTCTTTCTTTCTCTTTTATTTTCCTTTCCCTTTTCGGTCTTTTCTACTCTGTTCCCGCACTCCTTTTTTGCTTCCCTTTTCCCTTTCCCTTTTCCATCTTTCCCTTTCTCCTTTTCCCCCGTTCTCCTTTTTTACTTCTTCCCGTTTTCCACTTTCTCCTTTTTCCTTTCCCTTTCTCCTTTTCCTTTTCCCTTTCTGTTCCCCCGTGTCCCTTTCCCATTTTCCCATTGTATTTTCCCCCTTCCTTTCTCCCTTCCCTTTCCCCCGACTTTTCTCTTTCAATTTCTCCCCCTTTTTTCCCCACTTTTCCCATTCCCTTTTCCCATTCAATTTTATTTCTTTTTCGCTTTTCCCATTGCCTTTTTCCATTCAATTTTCCTTCCCCCCCCCCCACCCCGCTTTTCATATTCCATTTTCCCTCTCAATTTTCCTTTTCTTTCGCTTTTCCCACTCCTTTTTCCCACCCCATTATCCTTTTTTTTTTTCGTTTTCCCCATTTCCTTTTCCCATTCATTTTTTCCTTTCCTTTCCCACTTCCCTTCCCATTCTTTTCTCCCATTTCCTTTTCCCATTCCTTTTCCCCCTTTACCTCTTCCATTTCTTTTCCCATTCCCTTCTTCCATTTTCTTCTCCCATTCCCTTTCCCCTTTACCTATTCCATTTGTTTATTTGTTTGTTTTCCCATTCCCCTTTCCTTTTTCAATTTTCTCTTCTCCCATTCCCCTTCCCCTCACCATACCCCATTCCCGACACAGTGCCACTCCCTGGCCGATGCCACCTGAAGCCCCGCAGCGCTCCTGGTCCCACGCACGGTTCGAGTGGCGCTGGGGCTCAGCCCCCGGGTGCGGCCTTGCCCGCGTCTTTGGGGGAAGAGGGGAGGCTGGGACCCACACCGTGCCCTTATCACCAGCCCCGAGAAGCACTCGTCCGTGGGGGCGAGTTCTGTAAGGGGGACATGAGTGAGATGTGAACGCCGCCGTAGAGCTCCCACGATCCTGGGGACAATATTGGGCACTGTGCATCCGGCGTGGGGAGCACCGTTTGCACCCCGTGTTCTGCAGCGCAGTGCTTTTGAGGCTCTGAGTACTCCTTTATTTATTTATTTCCCCCACTTTTCTCTTTTATTTTTCTTCCCCAGACTGCATTTTCTTTCTCCTTCTTTCTTTCTTCGCCTTCTTTTTTCTTCATTTCTTCCCTTTTCTTCCCCCCCAACCCTTTTTCTTTTTCTTCTTTCCCCCTCCGCACAGTCCGCTCCATATTCCCATCACCTCCATCCTCCACTCCCCCCTCACAAAGTTGCACTAACCCCACTCCCTCTCATCCCCCAGCGCAGCACTTCACAATGAAAACCTCCTCTCAAAGAGCTGTCCCCCAAACTTCCCCCCCCACCATACCCACACGCACACACCTGCACTTCATTACACTTTAATCACCACTTCATTGCATCCCAATGAGAGCAACTCCGCCCAAAGCGATGGCGCTCCTATTGCTCGGGGGGGAGGGGTGTTTAGGGCATAATCTGGGGGAAATTTAAGGGATTTTGAGGGATGGTGGAGGGATATTTTTGGGGGAGAATGGGGGGGGGGGGAAGGTTAATGCTTTGGGGTCTGTTGGAGCCCGTGCACGGGTGCGCAGTGCCACCTAGCGGGGCGGCGGTGGCTCAGCCCTGGGCATCCCCTGGAGCTCAGGTGGAGCTGCTCCTAGAGAGATTATAGGGGAGTAGACGGCTTTGCTGGTGACGTGCAGTACTCTCCACTTTATGTGCTGTGTTTTGTTCTTGTGTCGTTTCCCCTCCTCCTCCCCCCGTCTTTTCTAGTTTCTCTGTTTTGTGGCCGAAATCACAGAGCCTCACTTGCAGAGGGGACGATCCCTGCAGAGCTTCTATCAATCACGGTGACACTCTGATAGCAGCTGGGAAATATGTCTAGTGTGCAACGGGGGCTCCTTTGCACCTTTAGGACTTCTGGAACGTTTATTTCCTTATGTAAGCACTGCTCTGGGTTTTGCTCGGGTCTTTGTCCTTGTCTGTGTCCATTGGGGTCATTGTGTCTCGTTGAAGTCCTGATGGTGGCATAGCTGTGGGGTACGCAGGCACTCTTCAGTGCTCCCAGTGCATTAGGACCACCAGGGGTGGGGCTTATGAGAACTGGATGACCAAGAATGGGTTAGAGATGGACCTCTAGGGATGAGAGAGGCAAAGATAGAGCCCACAGATACGGAATCCTCATGGATGGGGCATGTAGGGACTGAGTCCATAAGGATCTTTCTGTCTACTGGCAGTTTGCTCTGTAACCAAGCCTTGAATAATTCAGGCAGCAGCAGCACTTCAGCTGCAGCCTTCAGAGGCCGCTGCTGTGTGTGTGTAAGGGCTGCAACTGCCACAGGCAATTAAATTGGATTATTGCAGGAAGTGGGCTATTAGGGTTTGTTATTTATTTAGAATCAAGCCACCTTCTTCTATCTATTTTTTTTTTCTTTTTTTTCCCTCTCCCTGCTGCATGGACCTCGCAAGGGTAAATCATCCTCCAGGCCATGGATGCCCCATGAGCACGCACCAATCCCCAACAGCCTCACATCCCATTGTGGATGAGAGGAACGAATGGGTCTCACTGGTCTGAGTGCTGCAATGGCAAAAAAGGAAGAGTCTTCTGAGCAGCCCAACCCTCCTGCAGGTATGGCCTCTAAGTATAGGGGCAGTTCTACTTCTGTACGTATAGAGATGGATGTAACATGCGTATTTGTGTGTCTGCCTGCTTATATATTTGTGCATGTGTGTATATATACTTATGATTCTATTTATAGACACAAGTATATATAGAGATACGGATGCAGGACTATGCATGCCACCCTCAAGCATGTGTTGTTCCCCCCTCTCCTCCCGTGATCTTCCTCTTCCTCACAGCTGAAGGTCACCTACGGTGCTTCCTGTGAATCTGACCCCTGGGACCCCCGGGCCCCCCCCCCCCCCCCCCCCCCCCCCCGATGGCCCCGCAGTGGGATTTTCTGGTGCTGGTGGGGCACACAGAAGGGTATGGGATGAATGAAGGGGAGGGCTTCTCCAGAGGCTTTGGGGGTGCAGAGGGAGGATAGGAGGTGGGGGAATGGGGGGTGTGTCTGGGGAGACCATTGCCATGGGGTGTGGGGGCAGCGATGAAGCAGGAGTAGGGGTAAGAGGTGGGATGGCATTCGGGGCCACTGGGGATGAGGGATGCTGCCGCTGCCACCCCCTCTCCCCCGGCTCCGT
Organism: Lagopus leucura; assembly: GCF_019238085.1. Lineage (NCBI taxonomy): Eukaryota > Metazoa > Chordata > Aves > Galliformes > Phasianidae > Lagopus > Lagopus leucura. The sequence goes on from NW_024962264.1 coordinate 25,074,760, forward strand.
GTTCAGCCCCGGGGCCCCACAAACGGGAGGGGTCGGCCCCGGCTCCTTCCCCGCAGCTGCTGGCTGTCATCTCCCGGCGAGGCTGCAACCCAATCTCTGCCGGCCCGGCGGCCCTGGGGGGGGCCCGCCGTAACCCGAGGCAGAGCCGCGCCCCGCACCGCCGGGAACTGCTCGGCCCAGCACAGGTGCGGCCCCCCCCGGGCTGCCAGCGGCGGGGGCGGCCCCCTCCCGCCGGTGCCGGGTGGCGGAGCGGGATGCCGAGCCCTCCTCCCGCCCTTCCTCCTCCTTCTCCTCCTCCCGCCGGCGGCATGCGCCCGGCCTTCCTCTTTCTCCTCCTCCTCCTCGCCCTGCCCGCTCGCGGCCGGAGGGAGCGGCTGCCCGGCGGGGGACACTCCGCGCCTTCCTCCTCCTCGTCCTCCTCTCCCTCTTCCCTGACGGCGGCGGGCCCGGGCCGACGGCGGGGCCGGCTGTACTGCCGGGTGGGCATCGGCTTCCACCTGCAGCTGCACCCCGACGGCCGCGTGGACGGCGCGCACGCCGCCAGCCCGCTCAGTGAGTGCCGGGGCCGGGGCCCCTTCCTGCCCGCGTTTTGGAGGTCGGGGCCGTGGCAGCTGGCCACACGGAAGCAGAAAGGTTTCTCCGGTTGGGAGCTCTCTCTGTCCTAAACCGTCCTCTGAACCGCGGCTCCCGGGGCTGGGGTGGGGACAAACCTGCTTGAGAACAGGTGAGAAATTCGGGGGGGAAATAGGGCTTCCCGAATCTGCGATCTGTCGGCACTGGCCCAAGCCGTGTGTAGAGCATCCTCCGTCCCCAGCTTGTCCCCCGCGGGCTCGAGGAACCGGCTGGGAAATAAGGAGAGGAATAAACCAAACCCCACAGCCGCAGCGTCATGCCGCTTGCTGGGGACACAGGAGCAGCAGAGCCGCGCAGAGGCGGTTGCTGAGGAGCGGGGCCTTTTGCTGGAGAAATGCAGCCGTGAGATTTCTGCTTTATTTTTGTCACGCTGATGCAAAAAGAAATGTGATTTATTCTGAGCTTTCTGTCGTCCTAGGCGTTCTGGAAATCTTTGCTGTCTCTCAGGGGATCGTTGGAATCCGAGGAGTTTTCAGCAACAAATTTCTAGCTATGTCAAAGAAAGGAAAACTCCACGCAAGTGTGAGTATTCCCAGTGTGTACAGCACAGTACCGGTGCTGCAACAACTGTGTGCACTCTGGTGTTTGGGGCATGTAGGTGCCTGCCCTGTGTTGGTGATGCTGCAACACGAGCGTTGGTGATGTGCTGGGGCTACCCAAGCCCACAGGGCCATCAAGTGAGGTTCACACACTCTCAGTGCTGCTCTGCACTGAGTTCTATGGGGGCATGTCTCCTGGGGATGCCCAGAGGTTGAGTGCTTTGCTGTGTCTAAGCAGGGTGGGTCTGGGAGAGATATGATGGCTGTGTGTGGGGGAAATAAGGAAAATGGGCAGAGCAGGAGCGGGCAAAACAAAGGCCTTTCAGTGTCTAAGGGAGGGTTATAAGGAGAAAGGGGGTAGACTCTTTAGCAGGGTGATAAGACAAGGGGAAATGGTTTCAAACTAAAAGAGAAAAATCTTAAATTGGACGTAAGAAGTTTTTTACAGTATGGGTGTTGAGGCCCCCAGAGAGAGAGGTTGCCCAGAAAGGTGTTGGAAGCCCCTGGAGACATTGAAGGTCAGTCTGGAGGGGCTGTGGTTACCTGACGTTGGAGGTCCCTGCTCATTGCAGGGGAGTTGGACTGGATACTCTTTAAGGATCCCTTCCAATTCAAATCAATCTATGCTTCTATGAAAATGCAGCAAGGAACTCAGCCTCAGTCTGTGTGTGTCAGATCCATGTTGCAGGAGCATCCTTGGAGAGAGACATGGTGCCTTCCTCTGATGAAAGCCATCAATTTGTAGAAACTTGACCCAAACGCCTGAGGATGGCCAGGCTGATAACACCGATAATGCAAAGCCTGCATCTGTTGTTCCTCCTGGCCTTGGCGGGATAAAGTTATTTCATGGCCCAATGCACAAAGCAAGCTCTGTGCCCGTCACTCACAGCCATGCTTTGATGCGGAGCCGCTGCGGTGCCACGGTGCTGCACTGTGGTACAGCTATGCCCGCAGGCCTGGAGCTGCTCTGAGAGTAGCTCTGTGGGTCTACATCTTTCCAGGAGCTTTGGTCAGCCCTAAACCTATCAGCCGGGGTGCCATGTGGCAGAGAGAGGTGAGCAGGGAGGTGGAGATGCAGCACTTCAAGTGCATTTAAAAAAAAAAAAGGCAGGAAAGCACAAGGAAATCAGTGGGATGGTTTGTCTTCCAGGCAGAGACTGGAAGATTTGATTCCAGGTGTTACACAGGGAAAAATCTGCTGGGTAAGTATACTGCAACACGATCCCAGTTCTGGGGAAGGATTTTCCTCCAGAGTCCCAGTTTGCACAGGGAGGTATTAGGAATGGTGGAGGTTTGCTGGACTCCAGGATGTTCCCCGTGCATCCCTCACCAGTTTCAGAGCAACAGTTTGGGAGAACAAGCACTGTGCTATGGGCAGTGGGTGTGGGTGTGGGCAGCTCCCCAGCTAATTTCTGTCTCTGCTTGCAGGCGCGCTTCACTGCTGAGTGCCAGTTCCGTGAGCGCTTCCAGGAGAACAGCTACAACACCTATGCCTCGGCCGTGCACCATGGGCAGCGCTCTGGCCGCCAGTGGTATGTGGCCCTCAACAAGCGGGGCAAGGCCAAGAGGGGTTGCAGCCCTCGTGCCCGTCCCCAGCATGTCTCCACACACTTCTTGCCCCGCTTCCGGCAGCCCCCTCCATCCCAGCTGGCTTTCACCGTCGCCCGCCCTGAGAAGAAGCCGCCACCCCCACCACCACCGCCGCCCAAGAAGATGGCCACGTCACGGCACAGCCCCGGTCCTGGCCGCTACCGGCTTAAGTTCCGCTTTGGGTAGTGGCTCCTCAGGACACTGAAGGGCTGCTGGGTAGGGTGATGCTGGGATGGACGTGGCAAGGACGTCTGTTGGCAGAGATGGGACCCACAGTTCAGCTGCTGATGGTATTTTGCTGTGGAACCTCCGTGGGACCGTGACACCTTCCCTCTCCTGTCCGGAGTTGGCTGAGCATTGCGTTGTCACAGTGCTATCGTGACAGTCCTCTGGGCTGAGCAAACCATGGACCTCAGCGCTCCTCACATGTCTTCCATGTGTATTTGTATATATGAGCAACAAGATGTAGGACACACCAGAAGTTCACAAAAAATCTGGACTGTCTGAGGTCATACAGCTTCTCCTAAGTTTTCCCAGATGAGTCCCTCTGAGCCATCTCTCGTTGCATCCTGAGTTCGCCGTGCTAACAGAACTCTGGCTGCTGCTGGGTGGACATCTTATGAACTCGATCTGAGAGATGTGATATCTTGTGTTAATTCTTAACATTGACAGATACTGATTTCAGATTGCAGCCTTCCATGTTGGAGAGGAGGCCTGCAGGGCAAACGCAACCCAACACAGCCGTGACATCCATGAGGTACTCTGTGCTGTCACTGGCTTTAACTTTACAGACACATTTTGAGTAGAAGAGCTGCTATCAGAACTAATAGGAACAAAACAATGTCTAAATCATAAGAAGAAATCCCACACCACTGCCTCGATGAATGTGTGAAGTGGCATGAATGTGTTTATTTCTACCTAGGAGAACCACTGCTGTTCCTTGTAGGATGTGACTTCCCTCAATAAGTCCTATGTGAGCACAGGAGCTGTGCAGAGCTTTATGTTGTGTTGAACATTGACATCAACTTTGATGCTTACAGAAGCCTTCATAATCCATTAGAGTGCTGGGTGAGAGAAAAACAGTATACAGCCAGAAGAGAGCTACAATGTTCACACTGCTCCTGTTTTGGTGTCTTCTAGGTCTGCTCCTGGCATATGGCTGCCCCTGAGACACTTGACCAAGTTGTGACTGAGCATGCTGTTAAAACTAAGCTTACTTCCTGGGCTTACTGATGTTAAGTTTCAATTAGTAGCATTAAGATAGCACAATTCACAACATTCTTCTGGCTGACACCATTTTGACCAATTTCACAAAATGTTCTCTCAATTTTTTTCACTGCTCTACGGTAACTGTTAGGAAAGTGTTACAAATAAATAGAGAATGGATCACGGGAAGGAGTTCTGGGTGATGGGAGCAGCCATTGGCTTTGGAGGCATGTCCAAGGAGAAAACAGACTGGCGTGCTGTGAAACAATGCAACTTACTTAAGGGGAAATCATCAGTAAACTTTTTTCTTTTGGGTAAGGTTCTAAGTTAGTATGAAGATCAAGCAAAGTAACACTGAAGTCATAGCAGTAACTTAAATTGTAGAACTATAGAATCATTTGAGTTGGGAAGGATCCTTAAAGGCTGTCTGTCTCAATTCCCCTGCAATGATTAGGGAACCTACAGTGACATCAGGTGCTCAAAACATCTCCAGCTTGAGTGTTTCCAGGGACGGGGCTTCCAATACCTCTCTGTGTAACCTGTGTTAGTGCCTCACCACCCTCTTCGTAAGTGACAACATGGGGCTCCTTTGTTGAACCCAAGTAGATTTCACCAGGCTTTAAGAGCTTTTCTTAGGCACCCAGAGTAAGGTACCACTGATGATCAGAAAGTAATATGAGAGGTTTTTTGTTTGTTTTTAAGTATGCAAAACAAACAAACAAACAAAAAACAAAACAAAACAAAAAAAGACACCCAGATTTCCTCCACAGGGTTTCACAGAATCACAGAATTGTAGGGGTTGGAAAGGACCTCTAGAGATTGAGACCAACCCCCCCTGCCAAAGCAGGTTCCCTAAGGTTCCTAAGCAGGTTATTTTAAATTTTAATGGAAAGGGGTGGAAACAGCCTTGTGGAGAAAGTTCCTGTTCTTATTCTGTACAGGAATATTTATCCTGACTGCTTCCCTTTTGGCTGAGGAGCTCATGGAGTAATGCCCTCTAGCTGCCTGGAGTGTGCTTTGTCTGCAGATCCCAAAGCAGCAGTCACTTTACTGTGAAGATTCCTGGAGGAAATCCACTCTACTCCTCTGTTGGCTGCAGAAAAGATGTGTTGGCCCTGTGCTGAACCAGAATGGGGAAGAGGATTGAGCTGTGCCTAGTGCTAACGGAGCGTGGATTTGGGGCTGCTGCAGCACCAACTGCTGCTGTATTCAGTGCTGTCCCATCAGCTGCTTGCCACATCCAGTGCTGCTCACTGCTCCCCCCACGCTGCTTTGCCCAGTGAATGGCTGAAACCTCTTTATATCTGCAAGGGCTGCAGAAAGCAAAGGGAAGAGGAGGAAAAAAAGCCCAAGTTTTTGGAGATGGTGCACTTTGTGCCCTGACATCATGTGTGGACTTGCTGAGAAAGAGCAGGGCTCTGGGTGCCACCACTGGCTGCAGATAACACCAATGTGGAACTTTGGTAATGCCAGAAGGTAACGTTTTTGTTGCTTAAAGGTCTCCTAATTTGATTACAGGCTGTAATGTGTTTGTTTTAAAGGGATGGGACATGGATGTGAGGTGTTTTCCTCTCAGAACCTCAGTCCTCCTCATTTCCTTCTGACACCTCATTTACCTCACTTGGGCTGAATCATCCATAGAGATAAGAATCCACATTTTAGCTGTCAGTATGATTTGCTATGTTTTCTTTGTGTAGGTCAGAAATCAGCAACTTCATAATTCTTTCAAGCCAATATTATCCTTTGCTGTAGTCTGTTATGCTCTATTTCATTCTCTGTATGGTCAAGACTACACTTTTTCTGCAACACTTCAATATGATTCTTGAAGTTTCCCTTCTCCCATTTGATACATATTTCTTCTTTTCTTCAGTCCAATCCTAGTGTTCTTGAACATGCCCTGCCTGATGGATACCATACCTCCAGCATGGAGAAAGCAGAGCAGTGCATGTGATGCCTGCAGGTCTGGAAGATGAGACCCCTCCAGGATGGCTCTTTCTCAGCCCAGTCAGAAGAGTATTTGTGGATTTTCTTTGGATCAATTGCACTCAGCAAGTTTACAGGTGAATCCAAGCTGTGTGGTGCAGTTGACGTGCCTGAGGGAGAGAATGCCATCCAGAGAGATATGGACAGGCTCAAGCAGTGAGCCCAGGTGAACCTCATGGGGTTCAATAAAGCTAAGTGCCAGGTATTGCATGTGGGTTGTGGTAACCCTCACTATCAGTGCAAGCTGGAGGATGTAAGGATAGAGTGCAGCCAAAAAGGACTCGAGGGTACTGGTGGATGGCAAGCTTCTCATGAGCCAGCAACGTTGCCCTCACAACCCAGAAAGCCAGCCACGTCATGGGCATGAAAGAAGTGTGGTCTGCAGGGAGAGGGAGGTGATCCTGCCCCTCTGCTCTGTGCTGGTGATACTTCACCTGGAGTACTGCATCTGGATGTGGAATTCTCAGTGCAGGAGAGATGTAGACCTGTTAGAGTGTGTCTAGAGGAGGGCCACAAAAATTATCTGAAGGAGAGAACACCTTTCCTATGAGGACAGTGTTGAGGGAGCTGGGGCTGTTAAGCCCGGAGAAGGCCCTGGGGAGACCTGAGAGTGGCCTTTCAATATCTAAATGGGAGCTATAAGAAAAGACAGACTCTTTAGCAGGGTCTGTTTTGTTAGGACACAGGGAAATGGTTTCAAACTAAAAGAGGAGATATTTAGATTGAATATAAGGAAGAAGTTTTTTACAATATGGGTGATGAGGCACTGGCACAAACTGCCCAAAGAGATGCTGGTTGCTCCTTGAAGATGTTCATGGTCAGGCTGGAGGAGCTCTCAGAATCTGATGTAGATGTAGGCGTCCCTGCTCATTGTAGAGGAACTGAACTGATGACCTTTAAGGGTCTCTTCTGACTCAAATGATTCCACAATCTTCACAGCACACTGACTGCTGCTTTGGGGATATGCAGGCAAAATGCACTATTGCTACCTGGAACATATTTGCTTATGGGGAAATCTGTTTATTTTCTTTTGAACCCACTTAAACTTTTATTTTCTTCTAAGATATTTCAAACTAGCAAAAGAAATCACTGAGAGAACAGCCTCACAGATTGGGACTTTAGGTCCTTCTGACAATGAGGCCATAAATGACCATGTGAATGTACAGATTGGATTTAATGGATGTCCCTGTGGTGTCCTCTCCTGGGCTGCCCTGAAACAGAACATCAGATGCCCAGTCAGGAGAGAAAAGGCACATGTATTCACATCTCTTTGCTTGTTCCCGTGGAACACAATGTTAGATAAAGGCAATGGTGACAGTTCCCAATGCCCTCTGCCTCTTGTGTGTGAGATAGAAAATGCTTTTTGACTTTTCCCAGAGTGCTTCCCACAAAGCAATGAGCACTATGTCAGCCTCCTTCTGTATTGTGGGAGGGGTCGCTGGTTGTTTTCTTCACTTCAAATACCTGTCAGGAATACGTAGAGGAACAGGGCAGTTGTGTTACTTAGAAGTTGGACTTGATAATCCTCATCGGTCCCTTCCAACAGTGGATATTCTGCAGTTCTGAAATGGTAGATGTGTTTGAGATACTAAAATATTTCTACCCCAGAACAAAGTGATCAATAGGTGGATCACCTTTCTGAAGCTAAAAATATGTTTTCTAAGGACTCAGACTTCTGGGATTAGTGTTCACAGGACACAGAGCGGGATGGAAAAGGGGTGGTGCATGAGAAAGGAAAATCCCTTTATTTTCAGAGCTCTGAGGACTGAGTTCACTGAGTCACACAGTGTGCAGTTCCTGTCCTGATGGCAGCAGTATGTCAGCGAGCTGTGGGTCTGTGTTGATTTTTCCCTGAGGTCAGGGAGGCAGGCTGCTGTGGGACTGTCCTAAGGTATAGTAGCTGAGACAAATCACACCACAGTTGATGAGAACTGGCACTTGTGAAGAATCTGAAATGTCTCAGAATGATGGTCTCATTGGGTATAATTACACAGCGCCCTCTCTTTTATGTAGACCATTTTAGTTCCATTCCCAGAAACCCTTGAGGAGAGAGTGGATGTAGTCTCTAAAACTCTCTGACCAAGGAAGCTCATGCAGTGCATGTCCTGGTTTTTGCTATCTCCCACTTGTGATGTGGACAGTTACAGTGTGGGATTTCCAAGAAAACTCAAATTGCATAGACGATTCACTACTAAGCAGCACAGCCTCATCGTCTCTTCTGCCCGGTTCCCCCTCTATTTTCTCCTCTCTTCAGCCTCTCAGCCTACAAACTTTTAACACATGTGGCTACTTGCTTTTCTGGTTTCCACATCTGGTTAATTCCTAAAGGGTGGGGGATAAAACAAAACACGAAGAGAACATTCACCCTCCCCAACGAACTTCTGTTTTTGGTGCTTTGCTATAAGACATTAAATACCACTATAAGAATGCATATTCCCCAATGCCCACTTTATCTTAAAGGTTCCTTTCTCTGTGGTCACAAACTTTTACTGTCACACCTCCTAGTGCTGCAACTGCATTGCTGAACAGTGGTAGAAAATTGGTGTTTCTTGGAAATTAAGTAGATACAGGCACAGACTGGTAAGCTCTGACAATAGCAAGAAATCAGCAAGGGCAAGGTCAGCAAATGGTTTAGGGCAGTACTCAAGGGAATCAGAAAGAGAAAGTCATTCTCAGGATGCTCCTCTCCTTGTGATTTTTGCTTAAAGGTCAGGGCTTGCTCAAGAGCTACAGCATTATGTCTTGGCCACAGCAGGAAAAGCATCTTTATTGCAGCTATGTATTATGATGTACTGCAAAGCGGTCCTGATCAGAAGGGGCAATGGTTTTTCTCAGGTGTTTTAACTGGTAGTACCATTTTCCTCTGAATCTTTACCTCTGCTTTCCAATAGCCTCCTGCTTACCTAAGTGGCTGTATGAGCTGAGGCATGTGCTTAGAGGAACTGGTAGGGCTTCTGTTAGAAGTGGTAAAAAGAAGTCACGTACATATTGCAGAAAATGAATTTGGGTTGGCTGGAGGCTGTAGATAGCATTTGTCTTCCGGACTGTTGTGAAGCAATCATACTCTTATTGTCTTTAACATCTCATCTGAAGTTCAAGAGAAAACGGATTGCAAAAGATCTGTTCCAGAAATGAAGATGATTGAGCCGTAGTCTTTTTTTTTCTTTTGTGTATGTGTGTGTTGTCACTGGAGATTTTTTTTTCAAGTATTTTTTATCAGTCTATTTCTAGATGCATGCACATTTCTCAGCAGTTCTTTCTGTTGCCCAGAATGACAGAAATGGGAAAAATCTCGTTACTCAAAAGCTACCTTTAACTTCTCTGACACTGCTGTTAGAGGAGAGCTGTGCTGTAATGTCATAAAACTAGCTGGGAGATGTTCAGGGTGGCAGTGTTACGTCTCCGTATCAGGTTTCTGGTGCCTTACTCTGTGTGACCACCAGGGGCCTCCCTCCACCTAAGGTTTGCAGCACTGGAGCTCCACAAACGGTGCAGTTGACGAGGCGCGGGAACAACCAACCGGCAGGCAACCGGAACAGCTTCTGGTTTGAGAGATAATTTAAGGATCCCACGTTTATCATAGGAAGCAGAAAATAAAGCAGGAGGGGGAACTTGCTTCATCTCTGCAGATTTTAGGCTTGAGGCAGTTGCAAAGCAGTTCACTTCTGTGCTGTGTGTTTTATAGAGCAGAGTGAGATTAATGTGTTCCTTAGGTTCTTGATGCCTCTTTCACCTGGAGGGAAAACAATTTTATTTTATTTTATTTTTTCCTGCATGGATCTATAGCTGGTTTTTGGCTGTTTCTGCACTTAATCATAGAACCACAGATTTGTTTGAGTTGCAAGGAATCCTTGAAGGCCACCCAGTTCCAAATCCCCTGCAGTGAGCAGGGCCACCTACAGCTACATCAGGTGCTCAGAGCTACTCCAGCTTGACCTTGAATTCTCCAGGGATGGAGCTTTCAACGCCTCTCAGGGCAATCTGTGCCAGTGCCTCACCACCCTTAGTGTAAAGAACGTCCTTATATCCAATCTGTATTTCCCCTCTTTTAGTTTGAAACACTTTCCCCTTGTTCTGTCAGAACAGACCCCACTGAAGAGTCTGTCCCCTTCTTTCCTATAGCCCCCTTTTAGACATAATGGTAGCATCATTCTTTCCTTGTAGTTCAGTGACTGGCAATAAAGAAAATGCCAAATACTGAAGTAATCATGTGTGTCTAACATTCAGTATGACATAAAACAATTGGTTAGGAGCTTCCACGCATGTGCATTTATTCTAAAGGCTTTTCTTGCATACAGAAAGACAAAAGATGAATCTTCTTAGCCTTCATAATCAGAGTTTTCTCTCTTGTTCTTGCACTAGGACAACTCTGGACCCAATGGAGGCCTCATGGACTTTTCTGCAACTGCTGATAAGAGTCTCAGATATTAAATGCAAACCTATTTCTTGAAGTTCCTTGTTGAAATTAATCATGGAACTTCTTCCAAGGCTTTGCAGAGCCCAGGCCTTGCAAATGTAATAGAGCTACTTCATCTTTTGTCCCCTGCTAAGCTCCCTCAGAGCCATTACTGAGCTCCAATAGCTATTTTTTCTGTGATCTTATGGAAGAGGTATGGTTAATCGTATTTCAATTTGACATGCCTCTGTGCTCTCAGTGCTAGCTGGGACCAGAAGGTGACAGCTTTCATCCTGTAGCTGACATTCTGCTTTTTGGCTCAGCCAAACTGAATAAGAACTGGAAAACGTGGTGAAATCCACGGCAGGCATATCTCAGAGCTTTTCTCTTCTGCCCCTTTTTAATAAGCCCATAATGCAGAGATAACATTGACTGACACTGGTATTGGAACAATCTCTGGGAGCTGATTTTTTTTTAAGCTTGCATGTGTCAATATTTCAGGAATGGATAAAGAGAGCAAACTGAAAAAGCCTTATGAATATTTCATGGTGGCCATTTTGGTCCAGGAAAACAGATTTATTTTTTTTTTTAACATCTTTTTACTCTCACCACAATTCTTCCCCTCCTCCTCCATCTCCTCCTTTTGAGTTTTTTAAATTAGTTCCTTATTGGGAAGGGGATGATGGCCTGTTCCTGACTCTAAACCTAATAGCAGGATGGGAACCAGGTCTTTCTCTTCTTCAATTTTTTATTACTTGTTCTACTGTGGTAACAGCAACATCCTTTTCTAACCATTTAGGATGAAGCAGCATTTCTTGGACTAATGAAGGAAGGAGACAAATGTCAATGCTTTATTGACGGTCCTTGGTTTTGTTTACTTAGCCCTGGATTGAGTGGGACAGGGCAGATATCAATGAGTTTTTGGGCATTCCACCAACACAAGTAGACATTTAAATTAGCTCCAGTTGTTCTTTCTGGGCTTTCACCAAACTTTTAATGTCTACATACTCAAATGAAAAATAAACAAAAGTCAATTGAGACTGTAGAGACCATTTCAGTGAGCAGTCTCTTTCTACTTCCCCCTGTGTGCCTAATGCTATTGAAAATCAGTGTGCCAAGTGGATGCCTTCAGCACACAACTTTGGAATCATTTCCTTTCTTGGGAGTGGGATTAAGAGACATTAAAAAGACTATTGATACATGTTTCTGAAAAAGAAAAGTAGCTGAACGTATATCTGACATACATTTTTACTGCTATAAATTAATACCTGAGGGCTGTTTGGTTCTCAGTGCTTGAGAGCTGTCCCCCCCCAAGTTGCACACAGTTTCTGGTAGTCCCAAGTGTTCCGTCTTCGATGTCCTTAACACAATCTTAAATGCTTTGTGAAGAGGCCCAGGTGTGTTTGGGTAGCTTTCTATTCCAGGCAGTGAATTTGTTACACTAACAGCAATGTTTTTTCACCTGGCGGTGTGTTGCAATAATCAGCGTTCTTTGTTTAAGAATAAATTGAGCCTTTTTTTTTTTCCTTTATAAATTGTGGATAGTTTGGGGAAAAGTTTTGGAATAAATAAATGAAATGTGTTTAAGTAGGTGCTGGAAAATATTTCCTTTTCAGAGGGGAAGTTTATTATTTTATGAGTAATCTTCAGGCAAAGGAAACCGGAGTCCAGGAAATGGATTTGCCAGTGGATTCCTGCAGTTCATAGCCTGCTGCTTCAGAATTCTTTCAGGCAAGATAGATAGTAGAACAAGCACGAACTCTGGTTAAGATGAGCTAAATATATAGAAAAGATAAATAATTCACAATGAGTTTGGTATCTGTTTCCTTTCAGGCATAACTTTGCCTAAGGTAGGATGCTCAAATGTCTGCATCTTCTTCCAGCTTCATCCCACTGAGTGTCACATGAATGTGTATCTTCAAAGAGATGAAATTCAGCCCCTCTGTATCGACTGAAAAACAAAGAAGATTTCCTCCTCTGAAGTATAGCAAGGGTTGCAATTTTTGCAGAACCACAATGCAGAGCTAAAATATCCCTCTGCAGCAAAGTAAGAGGAGAAACAAGTCCACACTGAGGACTAGAATGAATTTTCTTCCTGGCCACTTCCAACACAACAAATACTGAGTTGTGAAAAAGGTACCAAATCCCCACAGAATTCACTTGCTAACTTCTAAAGGACATGTGCTAATGCTGTCTGCGTGTCCAAGATTCAGCTGTGGTTAAGCCCCTTTTTAAGCAAACACCACATTTGGCACTAGCATGTGGATTCTTACCTTTAAGCTAGGAACTGACCTTCAATTGAGAAAATAAAGTACTAGGATGAGCTATTAAAAACTTCAACTGAATTTTGCCTCATCATGTTGCTTTCAATTTCCTTGTCACTATTGTCCTTTTTTTTTTTTTTTCCTTTTTCCTTTTAATCCAGGTGAGAATTGTGTTTCAAAAATAATTTCTGTGTGGTGATGAGTTAGGTATATGAAAATCCCAAGCAGCTTTCCCAATGAATAGATGAAGTACTGAAAGGAGTTAAGCCTTTGGGATTTAGGATAGAAATCTTTATTCTGTGTAATATATATATATATATATATATATATATATATGAATGTGTGCATGTATATATTTGGAACTGCATCGCAAAAGATGAGGTTTTTACCTTGTTATTTCAACTGCATCCATAATGATTGCTTCAATAATGGGATCCGCATGCTAAAATTGTATTTTTTGAAAGATTATGATTCACTTTGAAGCTGGAAACTAATGGGCCAAGAATGCCAGAATTACATCAGGATAGTACATTTGTCAGTCGCTGAGTTGAACATTCTTCAGATTGTTAAGGATGGAGTACTGCTCCATAGCAGCTCACAAGTTCTTTGCTCTAAATTGGCTTTAAAAAACAATTCCAAACTTGCATGAAAACAGTTAAACAAGTAGAACTGATTTGGAAATGGTTGCAACTGTTCCAACTGTACCATAATCTGGAGGTCTCACTTCCAAATGAGAATCATCTTCTTGAGGCTCATCATTTCATCTCAGTAGGTAGGGTTGTAATTTTTTCCTCTATAGGCATCTGTTAATTTGTCTATTTTTCTGCACCAGCTGTCCCTTGACTCATTACTGTCCACTCACAAAACCTCAGTAGATCATTTTATAGATTTTTAAGGTGTCTGCTCATCCTTAGACTGAACAATTTCCCATCATCTTTTTTTCTTCTGATTGCTATTTCTGTTTTCCCCAGACTTAGCAGCACACCTCCAGACATCACTTTGCTGGTGTCCCTTTGTCTAAAAGATGGAAAATGAAATATAGAAGTGGTCAACTTTCATAACATATATCCCAGTAAAGGCCTTTTTTTCTTAACTCTACTACTAATTTGTTTTCTTATAAAGCCTTCAGTGATTGGTTTTGAGAAATCCAAGTAGACCTTGTCCACCAGATCATCTCTGTGTGCACACTGACCACTTAAGAGCCCTCTCAAGGTTTGTGTGGCAGGATTCCTCTTCCAGAAGTTGCATTGACCCTTTTCAAATAGATTAGAAAAGAAAGAATTTGTGGCCGAGTAAATGAGTATGTTCCAGCTCTTCACTGGAGATCTTCACTCTCTTCTCTGTGCTGTGACACTTGGCTGTAAATGCTTGCCATTAGTCAACTTCATTGCTGTGTCCACAAGTGCTGATTTTAAAAGAATAAGATTTCTAAAAGCACTTCGTGTGCTTCTCTTTGGTTTAGGTAGATTTTCAAAACTCAGGAAGGTATGTGTTAACTTGAAATTTCTTGTGCTTCTTAGCCTGTAGGAGACCTCTCTTTAAATTCTGTTTTTCCTTTTTTATTCCCAGGGAGAGCAGCTTATTAATAGTTGCCTTTGATCACTCGTTATGGAACAGGAGCGTCTGTCTTCAGGCTTATTGCCAAGCATCTTACTAGAGGCAACTTTTCTGATAGCACTCATGGGACTCATCTGTTAAATAATCTCCTAAATGAGACGAAGAGAATTTTTAATACAAATGATGTGGGTCTACTGTTTCCATTTTTAGTTCATACTTTTCAGTGCATAGTAGCGTATGAGAGGAAAAGGAACCTAGATGCCTTTGTACTTTCCTGCCTCTGGTCTGTAAGTTCATGGGCCCAGTGAGTTCTGTATCTCCTTTAGTCACAATGCCAGTGGCATTGCTGAGGTGTCACTGAGGATTGCTAAGATGCTGTCAGAGTGCTGGGTACTTGCATGGGAAATATGTTTGATTTCATGAAATGAGTTGAGCTGCTTTTGACTGTATCTTAGATAACAGTGCTCACAGATCTGGAATTCCTGAATATGTTGGGAGCTTCCTAATGCCCAGCGTGAAAAATATGCTAGAAACAATTGACAAAAGTTACTCAGCAAACAGTATCAAGCGCAATGCCTATGCTCTCCAGAGTTGAAGAGCAGTCAGTAATGAAGTAACCATCATTAACACTGCTTCTATCCTGCCTTAATGAAGAATTGCAAATACTGCATTTCTGTAGAATTGCTTTAAGGGAGGCTCAGAGAACTGCTGATTAGTGACTGTTTGCATTGGAATGCATATAACTGATCACAGAATAAAAACCAAAACAGCTGGAAGATCACGATGAGATGGTTTTGGCAATGAAATAAAAGGGTTTGATTCATCTCTTGCTGCTCTATAAACGCACTGCTAAGAGGGAAAGGTAAGAAGTGGTCTGACAAAAAATACTTAAGCTTTCCAAATGTCTTCAGCAGTAATTGTCCACCGGGTTAGTTAAATAAGTAACTATCTTGGCATGCATCAAAATATCTTATAAACCTTGAGGTGTAAGAGAGCCTTTCATCTTGGCAGAAGACAAACAGCATGGTCACTCAGTCCTCTGTCCCCACATCCATGTAGAAGCACATGGCTGTGACTGTGCCTCCTTGTTCATAAGCTTTGTAGGTAGCCTTCCTTGACTCAGGAGCTGTTGCCCAAGCAGACTGTTCTGATTGAACAACTGTTTTATTTTTGCCTTTATCACTGCAGTTATCGAAAAGAAAGCTTTTTCAGAGTTATCCACCTGTTGTACGTTTAGGAAAAAGATCACATTTACCAGTTACATGTTAATGGAGGAAGGACAATGTGAGACACAAGGACTACTTGGCCTTTGCAGCTGAAGAGGATACTGCTTCTTGTACAATTTGGCTGCTCTGTATTGAATTCTAGTATCACAAACGCCACATTACAGCATGGGAAGAGTTTGTAAACTGCTCCAGCTTCCTTTCACAAAGAGTGGAAAGAAACATCCTATAATTATATGATCCATTTAAGAAGAGCACTCCTGCTACCCAGCTGGAATCCACTTAGTCACTCTAACCAGCACTTCCCAGGCTGTTGGTGCTTAATTGCTAACACCCTGTTACAAACAGCCCAGGAATAAAGGAAATATTTTTAAGCTATCTAATGTGTAACATGGCAACACGTGATTAAAATTCAATGCATTATCTCTCTTGGTATTTTATTACTGCAGGTGCACAGCAGTGACTGATCAGAGCAGCACTGTGGGCTACGCTGCAATTAATTGGAGCTATGCTATTCATACACCTGTGCTCACAAAAGATTCTGAGTGTAAATAGAGGGTGCCAAGGAAAAGAAAGAAGGAATTGACTCAGTGCTGATGTAGCTGTAAATAAATCACTTTCTTAGGGGAAACACCACAGAAGGGTACAAACACTTCTTAAGTCAACCTGACTGTCATCCCAGGTCTGCAGATGTTGGAGACGCTTGAAGCATGGTTACAGATAGATCTCAACATCAGAGAGTGACTCAGCTCTTCCTCATTTTAGTAAGTGGGTTTAGTGAATGAGTTCACAGGCTGCCCAGGGAGGTGGTAGACTCACCGTACCTGAGGGCATTCAAGAACCATGGAGATGTGGCACTGAGGGACTTGGGCAGTGGGCATGGTGGAGATGTGTTGGGATTGGACTTGGTGATCTTAGTGATCTTTTCTAATTTTCATGATTCTGTGATTCTATTATCTGCAGTTCTTGGAACAGCTTGTTTATCTTCATGACTCAAATGTGCTGATGTGGTGTTCCCACACCTAGGGGAAAGCATGGCAGATTTGGGAAGGGGATGTGAACAACTTGTTGGAAAAGGATGCCTGCAGGAAACACTGTGAGACATTGCTGGCTAATGTGGGAAGGATGGAAGCATTGCGAGTGGCCTTGTGGATCTTTGCCCTTTGTTTAGAGCTTCAGACCTTTAGTGTGTTTTCTTACCTGATTTTGTGTAACTTTCATAACATTGTACCTGTGTGGTTTTTTTACTTAGAAGGAAATCACAGAGGGTATACCACATCAAAGGCTGGAGTGATTTTAGCAGAAATTGGAGAGTTGTCTATTGGAGAATCATATCTGTATGTTGTCAGTGTAAAAGCATGAAGGTGTGGGGTTATTATTTGCAAATAGATTGAAGGATATTTGGTTTTGACTGGTTCCTTTATAATTGTTAAAATTAATTAAAATACTTCAGAAAAAAAAAAATAGATCTTATAGGGTTTATTTTTTTTTCTGATTTTCTCTCTGAAACCTGTCCTGGAAGTGATCTCATTGCTTTAGTATTCTTCTCATTACCTCATGGAACACAGACTTGCTTGTTTCATTGTCCAAAGAAGCCAGCACATCCAAATCATGTGAATTGCAGAAACATTTCAGGCAGTTTTTCCTTGTTTGGTTTGTGTTTATTTGTTTAAAAAAAAACAAAAAAACAAAAAAAAACAAAAAAAAACCCAACAACAAATCCCACAAGACCACAAAGCTTTTATCTATGAGCTTTATCATTTTTGTTTTTTATTTGAGCCACAGCATTAAATAATGACGTAAATCCTCTAAGAAATAGTGTTAAATAGATTTTACCCTCCTTTATTGAGATCTTCAGCTCCTTTTTGGTTTATTTATTGCTGTACTGATATTGTGCCACAAGTACAGCTGACAGTTGTCTGTGCATCTGTAGGCACAACCATACTCTGCTTGGACAGACTTTGCACCCAAAGCCAGGAAGCTGCTTTGAAGCTGCACTTTATTTTATAGGTATAGTGAGTGATGTTCTCTGTTCATGCCAAAATCTCGATGTGTTGTGATTTGATAGCACTGTGATAGGGAAATAGCAGTAGGTGCAAAGTCCTGGAAAGAGTTGTAGAAAGTGGAATGTAAGGGATGAATAGGAATAAGAATATGTACCAAAGTGATAGGCATCAATGCAGGAATAAATACTTTTTACTGAAACTTTCATATCTAGCATTTGGGAAGTCTTAGTTATGTCTTCAGTGGATTTCCTTTTGTTGGCCTTTGCTTTTCTATGATAATGTAATTATTTTAAGATAAAGCAGTAAATAATGCTCTTTCCCAGTTTGGTTGTGTAGTGGCTTTTGAAATGCTCATGTATTTATTTTATTTTATTTTATTTTTTATTTTTCAAATGACTCTTCCTATTGGTGTCAATGGCGGGAGCCAATTCTTCACAAGGATTCCTCGGTAGGATGTGTGAAAATTTTGTTTTCTAAATGTATATAAAGCTGAATCACCAGAATCTCTACATTCTCCCCTAAAAATCTTTCCCATGAGGATCATCAGTACATTTATTTACTTTAATCATGTCGTCAGATGAATCACATTTTAAAAGCAAACACTTGCAGTAGATTTCTGCCAAGTTTTTTACACATCTCTTTCAGCGTGGTAACTCAGGCGTTTGTGAGAGTTTGTGGCTTCAGATAAAGTTTGTAGACATGGCTGTGTCCTTGTGCTGCAGATAACTTGTTCTCAGGTGGATCTGTAGAGTTGAGGGCCTAGGAAAGCCTGAGGGGATACTGCGAAATGTTAATACTTTCAAAACCTTTTTTGGTACAAAAAGGGCTCTGCATATATTTCTAAGAACATGATGACGAGTTTTGTCATCTCTTCCTACTTTTTTCCTAACTACGGATTCTGAACTTCATGTCCTGACAAACTATTAATGGATTTGGTTTGAATTACTTTCCAGGGTATGTCTTGTTAGTGTTTTCCATTGTTTTTCTCCTTTGAGAATGTTGGCTCATTCTGTTTAGTAGAAAGAAAGTATTCCTTTTGTAATTTAAAGATTCTAATTTAAATAAGAACATACAAAGAAGAGCTTAATGTTATAAGCAGGGTTGAAAAGAGCTAGCAGATATTATCTTGAAATAACTTTCTTTGAATTTGAACACTGAAAACACTGCTTGAGTACTTGCTTGGTACTTGCAATTGGTTTGAAGGTTGAATAGGAACAGCAATATCAAACTCTCCCATCCCCTCTCCTAACTGGAAAGATAGAAGGAAAGAAACAGATTTTATTTTCCTGAATGAAATCAAATATTGCACTTGAACTGAGGCAAAATCTTTGGTCCATAGGGGATGCTTGTAAGCTGAAGTGCTTGAAGGACATCATCTCACAGGGGTATCTCACTTGTATTCTGTGGTTTGCATTGAAAACTTCATCATTTCCATGCAGTTATTAAGATGTAGAGCAGTTCTCTTTTTAAATCAGTTCTTCTACCAGAAGAGTTTTGTGCTCAGACTCAGAATGAAAGATTGGCTTCAAATATGATAACCCACCAGACTAGAGGGCTGTCATTTTATTTCCTGAATACATTCTATTTGCAACTTGAAATGGAAAAAGGCTTTGTTTTTTCTTAATATCTGAGTTGTTCTTATGTCAATAGGCACTATAATTGTTTGTTCAAAAAGGTTAAAGGAGATCTTCCATGTCGGAGTTTGAAACATTTAAGATTAAAACCAACAGGTCTGAGGGCCCATCTACAGAACCTAGGTCCTTCTTATCTGTTCTCAAGAACAGTTTCCATATCCCTACAATGAGGCTACAGAGCTATAAAAGTGAGTTGCAGAAATGTACTGTCAGAATTAAGAAAGTGGTAGTGGTAAAGACAAAGGTTTGTTGAAATAATGAATATGTGATGCCAAGAACTTTGTTATTTGCCTTTAGTCAGGAGAAAGCCATGCAAAATGGACTTGAACTTATTCAGGGTAACTGAATAACTGGAGTACAAGGATGCTTGGTGATTTCAAAGAAATAAAGCAATACTGCTTGACAAACTGTATTCATGGAATGAATAGCAAGTTCTGCATAGTTTCTTTCATCTGTCTTCCTAAAGTTCAGTTGTACTGACCCAAGATAAGTTTTGATCTTTCATGTTTTCAGAATCATGATATTTCCTGAATTCTGACATTGTGTTACCCAACCTTTCTTGATTAACCCTTGAGCAATGGGAAGCTGGAGGTTTTACAAACATGGACTGCAGTGAGCTAAATATCAAATGGCTTCGAAATTGGAACTGGCCACTTTACACTCTAATTAATGCATGTGGTTTGTTAGTCTTTTCCAGATTCAAATTCTGACCCCACTCAAGTCTTAGCCTCGCATGGAAGACTTGATGAGAAACTGCTCTCATTTACTGAGGTGTGAATCATTGTGCTGAAGCCTTGTACTGTGAAGAAGATTTTGTATTGATTGTGTCAATTTGTGCCAAATGCCTGTAAAGATCTGAGAGTGTATGACTCAAAGAGAGAAATAATATAATTCATTGGATCAACGCTCTTGCAGAGAGGAGGGAAAAATTTCAAGCTAACACCTCAGTTTGGCTAATAAAAAGCATTACTTTTACCGGAAAAAAAAAAAAAACAAAACATCAAAACAAAGGAAAAGTGATGATCACTGTAGATTTTTAGCTCTTTGATTTTGTTTTGGTTTCTTTTCTTCAAGAAACTGCAGTTTCAGGGGAAAAAATGTACTTTGTTTATTGCTATTTCAGTGACATTTTCATAAGATAAAAAAGAAGAAATTCAGAACTACTGTTGCATTTCTTGTTGAGTTGACAGCTTTCAGGTCCTCCTATGGGGAGGAGTTGTTCTTTGAAAGAAATAAGTGCACACTGTGTTATCATGGTCCAAAGGTGTTTTTGTGTCAGCTGGCATTTTGCATTTGGAGAGCTGCAAATGTGATAGATTCAGTAAAGTTCATCTTCTTCTAGCATAGAGTCAAAGGTTCATCTTTGAGGCATTTGAAACAGTGCTTCTTCTGAGCTGTAGCTGTTTTTCCATTCCTGTGGAATCTGTTGACATTCTAACGCATGCATGTTATTCAGACAGAAAATGTTAGACAACTTCCTTTTTCTGGGGCTGCAAGATGTCAAAGATAGAGGATTAAAAACTATCTGGGGAGGAGTCTTCCATATGAACAGCAGAACAGCTTTCTTGTTTGGTGTATATTTTGAAAGGACGTGTGGGTGTTTGAAAACCAGAAGTTTAGGCACACTGGCAATATTGGGGAAGAATGAAAGGGCTGCACTCAGAACACTGGGAGGGGAAACAAAAAAAAAAAAAAAAAAAAAAAAAAAAACAGAACCCAGAACCAACAAATATCCCCACCTCTAACCACCAGCTGGAGGTCTGCCAATTCTGTATGCATGGGTAACAAATTTACTCATTTTACTTTTTCAGATATAGTCAGAAGAAATTGAAAGAGCACAAAATGTGTGTGAAATACTGATAGAATAATGCATTTAGGTAACTTTTAATAAAAAAAACCTTAGTTTGGCTTCAGAGAAAAATTCTTGCTTGTGTGATGTGGTTATATGAAGGGGAACTCCTCATGGAACGTGTCTGGAACATTCACCTAAGGGTGCAAAAAGAATGAAAGGATTCTTCTGCCCTCAGGCACACACAGTGTGGAAGGCAGCCACCTGGGTGTTCACAAATTACATTCCTGGATTATCTTCTATCTCAGGAAAGGAAGTGTTTGGTCTGAACGGTGCATTGCAGCACATCATCCCCAAGTTTTGCTGCGGATGTAATCGTGTGAGGCAGCAGCATTCTGTAATGCTGCTCAGATGGGTTTTAATTGTTTTGTTTGAAGCTCTGGTAACTCATAGTCTGAGCTGAACAACAGAGAGACACCAAGCAGCTTTTGTTTGTTCAACCATTACTTTTGTCACCTTGTTCTTTTCTCTGCACCCCGTCCTCTGCTTGGTGATATTTTTCTTGGCTTATGTTGGGAATTAGAAAAACAGCTCTCATTGACGGAAATAAAATCTGCTCAGTGCAGCACAGGTACACAGGATTCCTTTTGGGCTAGAACTAGTCCAGAAGGGTTTTATTGGCACAGAATAGTGTTGACAGTGTGTAAGGTTAATGAAAATATGCATCCAAACCTCCCAAAGGGGTGAGGTGGTCCTGCTAAGGTGAGGACCAGGAACAGTCGAGTAATGTACTGAGAAAGGAAGGCAGGCAAGAGAGAAACAAAGGGTGAATGCAGGCATCAGTGTGTGTAAGGTACAGTCAGCGAGTTATCCTGGGGTCTTGGCAGTGTTTTAAAGGATTGGTTATAGCATGCAGCACAGCTGTGAGGACACTAGGTGATCTTAAAGGTCTATTCCAATCTTAAGGTTTCTGTGATTGGCGTGCAGCACTCACTTTCTGACATGTGCTTTTTGAAAGAAGGTAATACAGAGGATATCGTTATGTTGTGGCTGCTGATTGTCACCCAACATCCTTGGGTGATCATGTCAAATGCATGACTGTCACCATAGTGACACTCACACCATAGTATTCAGCTCTTCTATTTTGCTTCTCAACTTGAGGGAGCTGTTTAGTAACTTCTCCTAGCTTATCCCTAGGATGTACCTTAACCAATTCCACTGTATTTCACACTGTGCACATAACTACCTGGTGATGCAGAGGGACACATTATGGCCACACAAACTCCCCACTTCAAAAACAAAGCCTTTCCTCCAGAAATTTCACAGTACTAGTCTCTGGAGACCAAAAGATAGTTGCACATTCTTTAAGCTTTTTCTGTTGTATATACTTGGAGACAAAGATGAAATATTTGGATTACAAGAGGTTTGCACTTGCGCTTTATGGCCAGGTGTCTTGGGTTTGACTTCTGGTGGTGGCTAATCTTCAGAGTTGGGCAGATCCCATGGATGCTGTGTGTAAATCCAGCTGTTGGCATGGTGGTGTGATCCCTTAATGGCCTCACTTCATCAGAGATTGCGCTCTGTCCTTCACAGAAACTTAAAGGCAATGTAAAAATATTAAATTCTCATTCCCACTCCAACATTTTATTCATTTAGCTTCCAAGTGCTCAGTTAACACCTAAAGGTGAAAAGGAACTTTTAAAAAGTGAAAAATAACACCCCATAAAATGACACTTTTCCTTTTTAACTTTGTCCCAATCTTTTACTAGTAGGAAATAATTAAGTAAAAAGAGAAGAAATTAGAAAGGAGAAATGGGCATTTTGCCACTCTTTCTGCTTAGAAAAGAGTCAGATTAAACACATATTGAGAATTTTTCTTTTTGCCTGAAACATTGTACCAGAGTTACCAACAACATGAAATCCTTTTTAATGCTGAACTATCTTATTTTCGTGTGCATTTCCTGCCTGTAAACATGTTGTTTTGATTATTAGATTTAGTGATTATTATTCTGAATGATGCATTAAGCCTGGGAGCATGGAATCTCTTTCTCAGAGATCCTTTTCTCCATTTAGGCATGGCACTGCAATGTGTCTTTGGATATTTGAGGCCTCAGCTTCATGGAAGGAAATTTGTGTCTTTCCTACAGGAAAGCATCAATGTGCCTGTTACAAATACAGCTAAATGCTTTGCATTAAAATAACTGGTGTTGCTGTGGGGTGGTGCAGGGGAGATGCAGCAATGAGGAATGATGTTTGCTCTGTGCTGGTGATATGCTGTAAGTTTTCACTGCCATGAATGCTGAATGTCTGACACGCAGTTTTTCAGATACCATTGTTTTTGCTGTCTTTTTGTATTGGCAGCAGAATAGTTCTGTGAGAGTAGTGT
Organism: Lagopus leucura; assembly: GCF_019238085.1. Taxonomy (NCBI): domain Eukaryota; kingdom Metazoa; phylum Chordata; class Aves; order Galliformes; family Phasianidae; genus Lagopus; species Lagopus leucura. The sequence goes on from NW_024962264.1 coordinate 25,097,966, forward strand.
TTTTGGATCCCCGCTGCTGTGGCTGTTGCAAATTTTTGCTGGTTCCCATTTTCTGCTCCTGGCTCCTTGTAGCTGTGAGGCCCTGTAGAGAGAGACCACCTTCAAGCATACACTGCTTAGAGGTGACATAGCTCCATACACAGGGTGACTGCATTCTGCTGCACCACTGCTGCAAGAGCTCTGTGCTCACATATCAGAGCTGTGCGTGCCCCTGAGCCCTGACTGGTCTGATCCCTTCAGGCAGTTCACTGAGGGAGGTGGTGTTTCCTAGCACATGACCTGTGTATAGGATCTGTGCTCTGGAATTTTCTTCTATGCTTCTGCTCAAAGCGCTGCTGCTGGAAAGATGCAGATGTTGATATTCTGAGGACATCCCAAGTGCCAAAGCTCTGTTGTGTTCAGTGCTTCCTCCTCTACAAACTGATGGGCACTGGCTCCTTGCTGCATGCCAGCCTTTCTGCATGCCAGCAATCTGAATACTGCATTGCTGATAACAGTGGGTTCCCTCTGTTCTTGGTGGGTGCACATCAGCCTGTGACACTCGGAAGTTCATGATGGTGACTGTAGCTGTTGTCACGCAGCAGCACCACAGTCTTCCCCTGAGGTCTGATTGGGAATTTGCACTTTGTATGTGTGCTCTGTGAGGCTTCTATTGTCATTGGAGCTCCATAGCCATGTATAGGGCACGTGGCAGATGAGCGCAAGCTTCGTTTGTAGGTGAGTGGCACCAATATGCCTCAGAGCATTGCATCTTGCTGACAGAAAGAATCTTTGATGATGTGGAAATTAAGAATATTTTTTGTAACGAGGAGAACTGACTTCTTAGTATCCGGGTAGTTACCTTCCATAACTTAAATTGCACCTGACAGTGTCATTGATGGTGGGAGCTGTCAGTGAAATACTTGCTTGTTCTGCTCAGGCAATATTTCTTCTGATCCATGGCCCATTCCAAGGAGGAGCATTTCTTCTCTAAGTTTCAGATGAGAATTCTGCCTGTGGGTGCTACATTTCAACCTTATGATGTTATTGATGTGAGATGTGGCAGTGTCAAGGAGACATCACCGCAACCATTTGCAGTCTATGGTATTTGTGTTAGTGCTGATTGTGCTGTTGGAGATTGGAGGTTCGAGTGATCTGGTGTTGGATCTACTCCTTTTAACCCACAGCTATACAAAGGGTGGAACAAACTGTGTACTGAAAGCAGCAGCTTTATTTTTTCATTTCCTCCCAAATATTTAGAGTGCTGCATCTCTGATTTACTGATATTAGCATCTGCAGCAGTACTTCTCTAAGGAATGTCATTAATACTATTCCACATAGAATTAAACGTTCCTTCAATTATTTATGAGCTGATGAACTGCATTCTGAACCTGTGCTCACACTACAGGGTCAGGGTTCACTCGTTGCATTGCATTGGTGACTCCAATTGAGGTGTGGAGCCTTTGTAGTCCTGTACTTTGAGCTGTACAGACATCTGATAAATTATATAGTTGGAAATCTCTATGGCCTGAACTCAGTGCTTTAACAGATAGGGGTTTGCAGCATCAGCCTGCCTGAAAAAATGTAATCATTGCACTTTCAAATAAATCTTTTCTGTCTTTTGTGTCTTCCAAATTTTCAGTAAGTCTTCATATGTATTTCTTAATTTCAACTCAAACTTACTTTAAAATGCACAGGCAAAAAAAAAGAGAAAAAAAAAAGAAAAAGAAAAAAAAAAAAAAGGCAGTGCATTTACCCAAATACTTATTTACTTGTGAAAAGCAAAGGAGAAATTTGTTTCAAAGGACTTAGATTAAAAATTGTAACAGAATTATTTGGAAACTTCAAAAACCCTTTGTCTGTTTTCATGGTGAATGACCATGGAAAGAAATGCCTTTCAGCAGTATGACATAACTTCACATAGAACTAATTGTTATCCGGTGATACTGAAATTCAGAATGAAAATGCACCACCAGTATCCTGCCAAGAACAGGCATTGATCCAGCACAAATAGGTAAAGTCATGGTCTTGAAAAAAAACCATACACCCAATTCTTCATTAACCATTTGATTTTGTAATTACTGTTCAGATAGTGTTGTGCTCTTAATTTATTTCAGCCCATTGTCAGCCAGTAATCCAGGAACTGTTTGTTAATCTCAAATTCTAATGCACACATCAGTGGAATGCTTCGAAGGGCCAATTAATGCCAACTAACTGACTGTTTGGTTAAACAATTAGCAAATATGTATGTTTCTATTCCAAGATTAGATATTTATTATGCCACTTTGGAATAAAGCCGGCTTCCAAGTAGCAAATTATTTTGAGTGGTAAGAAGGAGATTCTGTACCTTCTGATTGTTTTCTATTATGAGACAGATTTCTTATGGTGTTGGTGGATTGGAGAAATTAGGTGGCAGAAGTACAGGGTTACAGTGATTAAATTCAGAGATAAACTAAAAACATGCAAAATCTCATTCTAAATACCCATCAAGCTTTAAATCCAAGTTGCCAAAAGATAACTCCCTATTTAGGTTTTAAAATCAGAGTATGTAGTGAAGTCAGCATTTGCTCACAGTCTGCTGCAGAACAGACTTAAATGAAAATATTGCCTTGTACATTAGTGCTTTCCATTTCCTCAATTGCTGCTCTCAAAGATATCTCAGTGCTGGCCTGGAGGGACTTTTTGATGTTGGCACTTGAGCCAGAGTGGAATTACATGGGGCTGAAACAAAGGGTGTTTTAACCACAGCAAAGTAACACATTTTGCTTTGGGCATGAAAGCTGCTGGTGGCTGGTATCTGAAGGCAAGTTTTCTGCTCTCACTCTCATTTTATTTCAGGTTAGAGCAGCATAACCAGGCCACCTGGATCTTTCACCTAAGATATAAAAATATCTTAGTTCATATAAAGAACTAATAACACAGCACGCTACAGGAAAAAAAAATGACATGCTAATGCTTATGAGGTGTGGAAGCAAAAATGGCTAGTGTGTTCTCAATTAGTTAAAACCCTACAGTTAATTTGCACATCCCACTGGACTGAAACATATAAAACTTCGATGTAAGTAAACACAATTTTGTCAGTTTTTTAAGAAAATTCTATGTGTGCAACAGCATGCTTTCAGAGTTTTTTTCCCATCTCTTTCTAAAAAAAAAAAAACCTTTGTAAATAATTGACTATCTCGGTATAATACAATGGAACTTTGCCATAGCTCCTTCTGTCCCCCAAATCCTTGGGGTTCGCTTGCATTTGCTCCACTTTCTGTAGGTATATAGAAAGACAGTGTTTCTACTACTGTTTATTTTCAGGTTTGTAAATTCCACTTTCAAGAAAGAGATACTTATGGTGATGTAAGTGTGCCAATATTTTCATTGAATTTTATTTTGTTTAATTAACTTGTGCCAGCACTGCAAAACAAAACTCTACTTCTTTCTTCCCTAGGGTGAATTCTAACCCAACTGCACTCCAAAATGGTCCTCACCACCCCCTTCTCATCTCCTTTGAGATTATTTTACTCCTAAGGAAAATACAGATCAACTCCTAGAAATGCATCATTGAAAATCCCAAGCAAAATACGATGCACATCTGTAGCACAGGTGGAATTTATTTGATTATTATTTTCATTTTTCTCTATTATCTTGAGGATGCGGCTTGGGAAGGGGGAAACCAGTGTGTGAGCACCTATATCGTGTTCTGGATTTATACATATAAAAGATGCCCAAAGTGCTTTAATTTTGCCCAAATATGTAGAAAATGCCCAATCTTCTCACTTTTTGGTATAAGAGTGCAAATATAAATGGATGCACATCACCTTAACATAAGTGACTGCATCTCTTAAAGTCTGAAGTTGGGGTTGGGGTGTTGCAGGATTGGACTTCTATGAACTACAGCGTGCATAACAATAACTGTTGATACGGACTATTGAACAAAACACAGTAAAACTGTAATTAAAAATTTTAACTTCTCTAAATGAAAAATTAACACTTCATCATTCAGAGGTAGGAAGAGCCAGGGGTGGCAAGATGGATGAGCAAAGACATTGAGTATTATGAAATAAGGAATAAGAGGAAAGTTTGTGTAGCACCTGCTTATGATAGATTTGAATCGTAGAATCATAAATGGCCAGGGTTGAAAAGGATCACAATGATCATTTAGCTTCAACCCTCCTGCTACATGCAGGGTCACCATCCACTACACCAGGCTGCCCAGAGCCACATCCAGCCTGTTTTATTTGTTTTAAGATGATTTTGTTGATTCCTCATGCTGAGAGCTAAATGAGCTCTAAGGATGTCAGAAGTGAGGAGGAAGAGGAGGGAATTGAGACTCATTACCAATTTGAATTTTTCATTAATTGTTGGTTTTTTTTCATACCACAATCATGACCATAAAATATTCCCTCCCTATTCCTACACCTAAAGTCAAGAATCAATAAGGTTGGAAAAGACCTCTAAGACCATCACGTCCATCCCCACCATGCCTGCTAGCCATATCTCTCAGCGCCACACCTCCATGGTTCTTGAACACCTCCAGGGATGGCGATTCTGTAATTGCAGTTTTGTGAATTATTTTTTTGACAGAAACAATGAAAGAAAACTGATTATAGGAAAAAAAAAATGCAGAGAAGAGAAAAGGATGGCTCCTAGATCCCCAGATAATAAACTTCCTACTAACTTTTTTGACAGATTTTAAATCAGATTGTAGATCTCTTAGTGATGGTGCCAAAATTACTGTGCATCCATGACCTTCATAGGACTTCAACTAGTGTTGTTCTCGAGTGTACAGATGGATTATTTTCCTTGGCAGTCAGGAAGGGAAGAGGGGGGAGCTTACTTGAAGAGGTCAAGAGCTTTGGATTTTCAGTATACAGCAATGTTTCAACTCTGTGTTTTTTTTTTAATCCCAAATATCAGTAATTGCTTTTTTTCTCTTGCTAGTACCAATAACAAATTGCCAACTCCCTGGTAAACTGATGAAGCAGTGCGTGTAATATTAACCAGCTTTGACAATTTGAATCCTCTCCATTGACATGCTTTTAGAAGCAAGTGGGCTTGGGATGAGCAAACATGAGCCCCAGCAAAATAAAATTTTTCAGAGCAATAGAAACTGCACTCTGCACATAAGGAAAATCCTGTGTAGTGTTCACAGCACTTGGTTGCATCTCTGCCTTGTCTCATTGCGAGGTGCTCTTTTGTGCTAGCAAAGGCTTACATTAAGCTGGCCTCTTTCTCCCTTCTCCAGAGATATCTTGTCTATGTTCTCCATCACTGGACCTTGAGAAGTCTCCCAACTGTCAGCTCGACAGCCAAACAATTGTATGTAGGTGAAAACTGAGGCAACATATTGGTTGTTTATAGGTGAGAATTCTTCCAGAACTGAAGGATTTACTAAAGCTCAGAGAAAACTAGGGAGCTAAGGGTAAGTATCAGCTAATCAAAAATATCTCCATCCTAGCTCTGTCCTGGTACCAGATGCTTTGTTTATAGTTGCCCATTTAGAGCTGTAGTGAGTCATCAGTGAGCTGTCCTGTGCTCCCTCACTTACGGTAAACATGCTGTTTATAGCGCATTATTTTATCCAGGTGCTCCCTGACTTTCACTAAAGCCTTTTTACTAGTGTCTTGGAACAATCTTCATTATGTCTCTTCAAAAGATTTTGCTTTCACCAAACTGGAGAGTCAGGTTTATATTCCTTTGGAACTCCATGTTTACTTTTATTGTTGTTGTTTTTATTTTTCATCCAAGGTGGTAACTTGTTACTTTGTGGAGATGAGACTATTAATCACTGTGTCAGAAGCTCAACACTCCAGTACATATACTGACATTTATGTACTCACATGAAATCAATATAAAATGCTATTTCTTCTTGGAAAATAATGTATCTGGACTGCTCTGACCTTGACTAATCTGTGCACCGAAGTAGCTATTCTTCCTATGCCTGCATATGTCCCAGGAGCTCTCCTTTGCTGTAGAAGCCACTGCCACCATCAAGAAGAGTGGTACATGCAAGTTAGGAATCCAGTGGCTGCTGCTCTAGTGTCATATGTCTCCTGCCTCTTGGCATAGCTCTTAGTGTTCCAGTTTTCCCAGTTAGAAACAGAGGTTTGGACTGACAAGTGGATGTTTCTCTGAGTTGGAAGTAAAAGTTATGTCTAAGACTTGCAAATTCAGGGCTCATTTTTTCATGGTTCAGGAAAGTTAAATCATCTGGCTTTGCAGAAGAATTGCAAATGCACTGGTCTCCTTGTTAACTTGATTTTTTGGCTTCTCCATTGAATGGCCTTCAGATCCTGATAAGCATCTTTATCACCATACAGAAATTTATCCATTATTAATAACATCCGGATTCCGAGTTCTTTTGGATTGCCAAAGATGGTAGTCAGGTGCAATAAAGAAACTTAAAAAATATAGTTGTTTCATTTTCTTTATAATGAATTAAAGTTCTTGTGTGACCAGAAGTGGTAGATATATAAGTACAGCAGTACATCTTGTGCATACAGTACAAGAACTTCTGTAGAATTTATTTTTGACATGGGTGAAGCTGAAAAGTTCTACAGTGCTGCAATGGAGAAGCAAGGACTGTGCTTACTGTAAATGCAGAAGGACTTCAAGTTGGCCTAAGAACTCTGCAGAAACCAACATTCAGTGCTTTTGTCTATTTGATGCTTATTTTTTTATTTCTCATTGTATGAGAATTGCATGTTCCAAAGGTAAGGACACAGCAAGAAGTTGTCGAATGGCTCTTGGCACAGGTTGCATGGAGAGACGGGGCATCTCTGAAGGTATTTGAGGCCAGATTGGATGCGGCCCTGGGCAGCTTGATCTGGTAGGTAGCAACTAGCCCACAGCAAGGGATTGGAGCACAATGATCATTAAAGTCCCTTTCAACCTAAATTCTAGGATTTTGTCACTTTTTTGGATGGGACCACACAGCAAAAGAAACCAGAGTTTCTCTGAGCTAATGAGCAATTTCATTAAATACTTGAGTTTCTTTACAAAAACCACCTCAATACAATCCTAACTTTTCTCAGGTCATTCAGATTGGGCTGCAAAAGATTTTGTATTCTACCTCAAAACTCACCACCTGCATGTGATTGAATTGCCAGAAGGAGGACATTAACCATGATTGCTGTTGGCCTCAGCACAGCAGGATTTAATCCTGCCTTGGGGGGTAATTTGCTTCAGAGCTAGACTTCAGTCTTGCTGGAGGAATGGTAGCTGAAAAGAGAAGAAGGCAGCTCTAAAAATTGCTTCTCAGAACCTGCATAAATGTGAGTTTTGTGACTCTTTTTGTATTGCTTTTTAAAAATGGGTAAGTTCCTTAGGGTAAGGTACAAATGGACTCCTTGTGGGTTTTGTAAGCAAGTGTATGTTTACTCTGTCTCACCTTCACCTATATAGTCTGGTGTGCATTCAGTGTTGCTCCTTTTTTAAGGATGATAAAGGGCATGGAAGTCATAGTGACATCTTTTTGCAATTCAGGAAATGACACAATACCCTGGGACTCTTATTGTGCCCTGGAGCAAGTCTTACAGTTTGAGATAAGCTGTGGCTGATCTTCCAGGATAGACATGGGGTGACGGGACAAAGAGGGAGGCTACACCTGCACAGGGAGATCTGTGAGCATGGGCTTCGGTCACAGATATCAGAATGAGTTGCTATTATGTTCTTACGGATGTTGGTGTCAGCATCAATTAGGTAAAACGTATTCATAGAAAATAGGGAAAATGGAAAGATGAGAACTCATCCTTCCTGTTCTGTCAATAGCAAAAAAAAATAAAACAAAAAACCACAGAACACCTCAACAAGCAATAATCAAATAGATGTCCTTGTTCTCAGTCCTGTGAGCTACTATACTGTAGTAGAACAGGACTTGGTTCTGACCGAGTCATCATCATGTGCTGACAAGGTCTTGTTTTCCTTTGCTGTTTGCAAACATCTAGGAAAGATTTCCTGATGGGAGAAAGAGTGTATTAAATGAATGTGTATTTCATTTCTAATTAAGTCAGTTTGTATGTTTAATGAGTCCCTATGGATACTGCATGAGTCATGCAGGTAATTGTAACTTCATCACAAACAAATCAATTCTGCATTTGGAACATGAAATACATGTCAAATCACATCTAATTGGGAAAAGTGTAGTGAAAACAAGATTTTCTTTCTGGGTATAGATGTGTTCTTCATTTTGCCTTGTGTGCCTTTCTACCCTTTTGGAAGGGGTGAAGATGAATGGAAACCATGCTCCTTGCTGAGAATTATTGCATAGATGACAAGCAGAACTGTTTTTTCTTTACGGTTTCAGAAATCATTGGCATAATTCTCTGCTACTGTTTGTGTAGTATATGTTGGTTCGTGATTGGGAACAGGTGTCACAGAGTATAGAACCAACTGGAACACTTAGGAATGGAGCTACTGGATCTAGTGCTCTCTGAAATGCAACAGCTGTTGGGAACTGCCTGCATGCTTCTGTTGTATTCACTCTCACAATGATCAAATACTGGGTGCTATTTTAAAATATGACTCTATGACTCAGCACACTAAGGTAGCTGTTAAATCCACTGTTTTTCCTTTTTTTTTTTTTTTTTTTTTAAACTAGTCTATTCCAAAGAAATATATCTAAAAAGAATCGCTTGATGTTAAATGCTTCTCATAAATAATAACAGGCAATTTAATGGGAAGTATTTTCTGACAGCATGCGTGTGTTTTAAGAGCCTTTCAGTGTTTGCAGTTAGGCATCGTATTTCACACAGAGTTTACTTTATAAGGCAGCATAAAACAAATAAGCAGGGGGAATAGAAAGTTATCCGGGCAAGCTCAGTGAAACAGGATAGTGATGATATAAGAAAAAGTTGTTGTTTTTCAAAAACCTATTTAATTTCTCTGCTTTTGTCACTGGCTTTTTTTCAGTCATTAGCATCTACACATATTTATTGTTGTTTTCTGCTCTTGAATCCCACCATCTGACTGCCTAATGTTACCAAACACAATGACTTTCACAATGTAAACGATTACCTTGAAAAGAAGCAATGGGGGGAAGGTGGAAAGAGGTAATGCATGGAAACTTCTGGTAAAAATGAATGAAATAAGCAGCTCTTCTGTCATCAGGTTGTTTCATGTCCTCAAATTAAGTAATGGCCTGATAAGTGAGACTCGGTGAAAGCCGGCTGTAAGAAAAGACATTGAAAGTTTCACTGACAGAAGCATAATGTGACAGCTGGAATGAGAACTAATGGGCTTCAAGGGATTTCTGTGTACCATACAAAATACTTCAGAATAGTTTCTTTCTTAGCTTGTGAGTGATATTCTTGACCACAGCACCTGTCAATGTGAAAAATCTTATAGCTGTACTTTGTATACACTTGCGGACTTCAGTGAAAACAGGGTTTGTTAAAAGGGAAAATGGTTGCTTATTGACAAATTGATGCACTGAGACTGAATGTTTACTGACATGGCCACCACGTGTGATGACTTTGAGTTGATAAATCATCACATCATCATGAGGAATCTTACAGAGTGCCCAGTGACCACTTAATTTAGACCATCCCAGAACCAGTCAATACAGCACATGCTCCCATTATGATATATCCTCTTTGAATTTTAAGGTAATAAATGACCCTAAAACATGTGTACTATGGGTCTGCAAACTGTTCCTTTTAGACCTTTAAAACAATTGAGATCAGCCGCCACTCATTGATTGAAACCCTTGTGGGTGAAAACAACGTATATGGGTTGTATCTGATGGGAACCTGAAATATAAGAACAATGAAATATGTGAGAAGTGTTCCGTTTTATATGGAAACTATGCTGATATGATTTCAGCAGAATAGATGAGAAGTAATAGCTTTGGGAAGTATGGTCTGCCTTTCTTGAGAGGTAGGAACCTTCAGTAGGACTGGCTTTCCAAAAGGGTTAAAGGAGTGCTCTGCTCCCTCTGAAAGAAACCAGTGGCCTGCAGCTTATGCTCCTGTTCTTGGTGTATGCAAAAATCCACCTGTAAGTTATTCACTCTGTAGCTTCAATGTTATTTTTTGTGATCTAGGAACAACATTACTATTTATTCACATGTACAGTGAACTTAATTAGGCAAAAGGAGTTTCCCCCATTACTTTTTTTTTTTCTTTCTCTCTGATATATGTGACAATCACATGAGAACTTGCTTTCAATGTGAGAGCTCAGACTGTACTATGCAGCTCTTCTCTCTGGCAGGCAGGATGCTACTAGATGAAAATTAAATGCTTTCACTTTGTTAACCTGAGAGAGTACCAAGTGTTTATGATGTGAGCAAAGAAGAAAGAGAGAGACAGAGAGATCGGCATTTGTCAATCACTGAGAAGTTTGTTTTGATCTGTATTTGCTTTGAAGGAAAACTTGTGTTGGATGCAGATAAATAATGCTATTTTGACTCTTTAGATGTAAGCATCTCAAAGGTGATAAAGTTAGAAAATATCAGCTGTTGAGAATGTGCTGGAAGTGCAAATCTCTCCAGGTAGTTGAACCTGCTTGTTCCATCGCTATGCAAGCTATGTGTAATATTTTAATGCAATAATCTATCTGCAAGAAAACCAATAGAAATATTATAATTCTAAGCATCAGGGAGAGACTTTAAAAGGAAACAAACCTAAATTTCAGTGCATAACAACTGTGATACGTACTCTTAAAATAGCAATGCAGTACCCAACCAGAAACCCTTTGCACCAGGTACTGCACAATTAGAAGATGTTGTAATGACTTCTGGCCAGCATCTTGTAAATGAATAAAGGTGGGGGAGGGAGGGGGGGGAAGGATGCGTTTTCTCTCGAGAGAAAATGATTTCTTAATGTGCTGTAGGCACTTTACAGCAGTGCTGAGGTTTACCTTCTCTTCAGATGCTTTGACAGTGATTTCTCTGTGTCTTCTGTGCTCAAGGAATAACTCAGTAATTGCCAGTAAGGGATCCAGTGAGCAACTCCAGTGAAAGGTTATCGTTTAAACTAATGACGGTTTTTGTTCAGGAACAACAACTAAAAAAAATGTCCACAGACAACTGCTTTTTGTTGTCTGCTGATAGGTAGTAACCTACGGAGTAGCCCTTGCTTATAGTTCATGTTCACAGAGCTTGGGGCTTATGCTGTGACCTCTCTTCCCCTTAGAAATCTGTTTTTGTAATGGCCAAAAGATGTTTCAGCTCCTATTTTTATTTTAATTGGCTCTGGGGTTGGGGATTCTGGTGAGACATAGCTCTTACTGAGGGTTGTGAGGTACTTGTGTAGCATATTAACTCAGTGCTCAGGTCACTTCAGTTTCTCCAATTTGATTTCATGTGATTTCTCACTCTAAGACTGCAGTCTTTAATCTTGAAAGAAATATGAACATTTTATCTGTGCCATTTCTTATCCTCACTTTCAACGAAGGAATATGTTCCCCTTTGCTGTTTTCTTACAGAAGCGTTGCTGCTGATGTTTAATTCTGAGCAAACTTCTGCTCCTGAGGATTGATGCTGAAGGTGTGATACAGGAAATGTCACGGGCTTTTGAGTTTAATGCATGGGGAGATATAATCAGGCATATCGATTCTTTCCTTCCTGCATTTCCTTTCTCTGTAATTAAGAACAAGTTTCTGCTTGTGCAAGAATTCTGTGTGTTCCTTAGAACAGTCACTTGTTCACAATCTGAATACTAATGAGACCAAAGGAGGGAATTAATTTCATCAGGGAACAACAATTTTTCTTTTGGGTGGTAATAGTAATTCCTTTAATAAAGAGGAAAATATATTTCCACTGGTTGTAGCGCTGTAGGACCAGACTTTGGCCTCATTCAAGAACTTGCCCAGAGTAGTAAAAGGGAAATACAACTAGTGTGAGATATCCAGATTGCACTGCATGTGGAATAAGAGAGTAGGGCTTACCTTTGTGTCATGTCCTACACTTCTTCAGGGGCAAGAAGAGCTGGGTAAGCACATGGATGTGTGCTACGCAGCCCATAAAGTTGTAAAAGGATATGATAGGATGGGCAGAGAGAATGTGGGGTGTAGATTTGTGCTAACTGATTGGGTGTTAGCAAGAGTCAGCTGAAATAAATCAGTTGGGTCTGTAGCTCAGGAAGAAGGCAGCTGGATAGGACAAAGTTTTATTTCTGTACAGAATTAGGAGATGTTGGAATGGATGGATTGTAGAATGAAAAACTGAGTCTCAGAAAAGCAGTGATAAGGGAAAGAGGTCTTGTGCTTTTTCAAGACAAGAATACCACAGCAGACATCAGGAGAATAAAAAAGTATTCTTACTGCTTTTTACTTCAACTAATCAAACTGGGTATGTTAAAAAGTCATTGTCAGCAGTTGGTAATAGATACAGTATAATGTACAGTAACAAGCAGAATTGATGGACAAGCATTTTCTTTCCCTGACTTTGGAAACCAATAGTTGTCAATGCCTCTCCATTTCCTTGATGCACCACACAATGGCAGTGTTTGTCTCTGGTTTGTAGACCCAGGATGCTTGGTGCTGGGCAGAGGCAATAACCTGGTCAGCCATGCAGCTGAAAGATCAAGTTTAAAGCAAAAAATGAAGAATTCCCAGCAGTACTGTGTTCCAGCCCACTGCGCAGCCATTTGCCCTTGTCATGAGCACCAGAGCCAAAAGGGAAGCAACGCATGCTCTGTTTTAATTCTTGTAAAGTAACTGGGAAAACAGAGAGTGTAGATCCACCTCGCAGGTCACCCAGCACTCAATGTCACATCATTAAGGATCTGATCCTTCATCCAATCTTCCTGTTTTCCTTTTCAAATTTTCATCCTGAATTCTTTTATGAATTTGTTTTTATATTTTTCGGTGCTAAAAGCTCTCATGTCATCACCAGAAAATAGGTTTGTAGAGCATCTTGGACACTGCTGTAGTTTCTTAACTACATGATGTTTTTTAACTTCTCTCTCCAAAATTTGAATTATTCCTTCTTTGAGTTCTGAAGCAGAATCTCATTTTGAGTGAGAGCTTGTTGCTGGTGTTGTACCAGTGGGTGGAATGGAGGACAAGGCTCATCCTGACCTTATGCTGGGTGATAGATTTTGTTGCAACATCTCAGGTTGGATATTAGGACAAATTTCTTCTCAGAAACAGTGATGAGGCATTAGCACAGGCTGCCTGGGGAAGTGGTAGAGTTGCTGTCCCTGGAATTGTTCAAGAAACATGAAGATGTGCAATTTGAGGACATGGTCTAGTGGAGAAGGTGGTAATGAGCTAGATTATCTTCGAGGTCTTTTCCAACCTTACTGTCTCTATGATCTCAGGCAAAAGAAAGGGCATCGCTTTTATATATTGATTTTGATCCCTTTCAAGTCAAGTAAGTAAATAATAACCTTTTCTTTAGTCACGATGGATGTAGAACTGAGTTCTTAGAATATACCTGAGCCATCATTTTAGTGAAATTCTCAGGCTCTGTGTTTGCAGTGAGGTTAACTTTGGTTCAGTTTTACTGGGGGTATGCTGAGTCTTAGTGTCCAGCACACTGTGAGAGCTCAAGCACCACTGTGCCTGGGAATTGTCCCTGGGAAGGGCTAAGGTCTTGTGCCATGGCCCCACCTGCTTTTTTGGAAACTCATACTGTCAGTCCGTATCCTTCTCTTTTGGTCAATGAACAGAGGGTATTCCCTGCTGCAAAGGGAAATGTACTGAAAATGTCGCATACTAAGTACAGTGGGCACAACACAGTGGAACACAGTGGAAAGTATGCACAAGGGGTAAAAGTAAAATTGGAGGTGTTTTTATTGCACCCATTATCTATCAGATCGTTCTTGTAATGAATGATATTATGAATTCAAATTAAAAAAAAAAAAAAAAAAAGGCTAAATATAAACAGTGTGATCTATACCTGTATCAGGGGAATAGAAGTCTTTCACACTTGCCAAGGAAGGCACACCTGCAATCCTACAATTACACATTGGATATTTTAGGGAGAGGTGTACCCCTGAGAATACTCAGAGAGCTGAACAGTCAGTGCTTCTGGGGTAAAACTGACAAAATATCACTTGGTGGAGAAATTCCCTTTGCAAATACAAACACTGTGTGGTAGTAATGGAGCTGTGACAAGAGGGGGCAGGAATGCTCTACCCTGCTCATGGCTGCACTCAGCCTCACTTAATGCAAAGGAATGGAAGATCCAAAATTCCAGACTGAATCATCGCAGTGCAGTGCATGGAACCTGTTACCAAGCCATGGCAGTGTGCTGAAATGAATTTACGGTGTTATGCAGTGATGTGATTTAAATGTAATGTGTTTTTTTCATCAGGCTTGTAATAACCTCACGTATCTCTGTCTTGCAGTTGTATCTCTGTGGCTGAGATAGGAGATGCATTAATCTAAATCCTGCAAAAATTCAGAAATATATGGTTTTTAAGGTATTCTTAGCACTTCTTTGTGTTTACAGAAGAGCTGGTTTGCCATTGGGGTACATTTCTTTCAAAGGTTGCCTGGCATCCTGTAGACGTTGCTTGCTATATTTGAATATTTGCTTTATCCCAGCAGCGATTTTCTTGCTCTAGTTATTGACTGAGGTGGGAGCACGGACAATACAGACACAGAGTGATGACACCATATCCCAGCCCCGTGCCACATGTCAGTGTGTTCACATTAAGTGATCTCTGACACTGCACACACTGACCTGGGATTTGTACTGTTAGATGGATGTCATATGTTGGAAAACAGCTGATTTTTTTTTTTTTTTTTTTTTTTTTTTTTACTGGCAATTTGAGTGCATAACCCTAGTCAAGAACTCTCAAAATTCTCACCCTCATTTATGAGTGAATTTATGGCTCAGGCAGATTTTGTTATTTCTTATTACATTACTGAGAAAGGAGCAAGTAATACGAGCCCTCCCTGGCTTTAAGAACAGCATTTGTGAGCTCCAGTGGGATCAGCATTTCTGATAGCTTTATGAAGTTTTTTTTTATAAGCAGTTTGTTTTCCAAAAATGAACTTTTCATTTCAAATGGTTCTTTGAATGGATCCATTCTAAGACTTACAAAGAATGGATTGATAGAATGGATTTATTTTCAGAGTCACTGAGGTTGGAAAAGACCTACAAGATCATCAGTCTAACACCTAATACCAGTAACTCTCACTAAACTATGTCCCTCAACAAAGTCTACATGTTCCTTGAACACCGCCAGGGTTGGTGACTCCACCACCCTCTAGTCCTGTGCTAGTTACATGAAAGAGGCCAACACCCAACTCACTACAACCTCCATTCAGGTAGTAATAGAGAGTAAAAAGGTCTCCCCTGAGCCTTCACTACTTCAGACTGAACAATTCCAGCTCCTTCTGCCGCTCCTTGTAAGACCTGTGCTCCAGACCCCTCACCAGCTTTGCTGCTCTTCTCTGGACACACTTCAGGACCTCAATGTCTTGCAGCGAGGGGCCCAAAATTGAACAGAGTGCTTGAGGTGTGGCCTCATGAGTGCTGAATACAATGGGACAATCTCTTCTCTGCTCCTGCTGGCAACACTATTTCTGATGCAAACCAGGATACCATTGACCTTCTTGGCCACCTGGGCACTGCTGGCTTATGTTCAGCTGAGCATCAATCAGTACCCCTGGTCTGTTTCCTCTACACAGTCTTCCAGCTACTCTGACCCAAGCCTGTAACACTGTCTGGGGTCACTGTGGCCAAAGTGCAGGACCCAGCACTTGGTCTTGCTGAACCTCATCTCTTTGGCTTCAGCTTAGCAATCCAGCCTGTCCAGATCTGGCCCTCTGCAGGGCCAGGCAGATAAATACTTCCAGCCAACTTGGTGTCATCTGCAGATCTACTGAGAGTGCACTCAGTGCCCTCATCCAGGTCATCAATAAAAAATATTGAAGAGAACAGGCTCCAGTACTGACACCTGTGGAACACTTGTGACAGGTGTCCAGCTGGATTTATCTCTGTTCAACATTGCTCTCTAGGTCTAGCCCTTCATCTAGTTCTTTACCCAGCAAAGAGCATACCTGTCCAAGCTGTGGGGCTGCTAGCTTCTGCAGAGAATACTGTGGGAGACTGTGTCAAAGGCTTTGCTGAAGTCAAGGTAGAACACATCAACAGGCTTTCTCTCATCCACCAGACGGGTCACTAGATCATAGAAGGAAACAGGTTGTTCAAGCAGGACTTGCCTTTCATGAACCCATGCTAGCTAGGCTTGATCCTTCAGCTGTCCCACACATGCCATGTGATCTCCCTCAAGACAATCGGCTTCGTAACTTTCTCTGGCACTAAGGTCAGGCTGACAGATCTGTAGTTCACTGGATCCTCCTTACAACCCTTCCATAGTGCTGCATGTATTATTCATCATAATGCATCAAGAAATTAGAAGTTTGCATACACTTTGAAGAAAGAAATGCTGTAGATCTAGCTGCAATAATATTAATATATCTCATGCTAATATTATTTATAAATAGCATGAAATGGATAAATGCTCTTAAGAAAAAGATACAGCATTTACTATATAATCATTTTTAAACAATTTTGAAAATTGTGCTTTGTTTTGCTCTAGCTATTCTGAGATATGAAATTTGGTTGGATGTATCATGTTTGAAATCCTCAGGTCCCTACTTCTGTTTTTATATCAGTAGTCAATATTTTATTTAAGCAGAAAGTTTCAAAATTAAATCCATCAATCACATCACCTTTCAGCAGTATGTAAGCACAAATTCTACCACCAAGAAGAGAAATGTCATCTTTAACTACAGGACAGTTCTGTATTTCTTACTTGAGTCTTTAGTATTGTTTGTTCTTCTAATGAGGAATGGAGCAACAGACCTATATAAAACTCTGCTTGCTAATTTTTGTGGTGTGGAAATGCAGGGAGAAATGTTGAGAATAGAGGTTTATTGCTAATGGGAGACTTAGGAAATATGAATTATTCTACATTCTCAGTAGTCAAAGCTTAACACAAAGTTCAGCGCAGTAACACAATTAATTTTAATGTGGCTGATTATCAGCTTTTGTTAGCGTGAAGTAATAAATGGGACTTTGTGTGGTCCTTTATTTGAGAGCATAGTAATGGAGTTGATTTTAAGGATGAATAATTTTAGACCTTCAAGCATTCAATCTTATGACTTTTAAATTGTAGTTGATTTTCTGTGCCCAAGTAGCTCTACATTCAAATATTTCCTATGGGCTGCTGATAATATCAGTGTAAGAATTAATGGATCAATTGTCCGTTACCTGAGCTGATCCCACCTCCATTCTTCTCAAGTTGAGCTAGCAAGAAATGCACAAAAAGCATAGGAGAAAAATCAGGAAAATGTGAGGGTATGGAAAGATCCTCCTGAAACACACCTGACTGTGGTCTGCCTGTGGTGGGTAATATTCTGTGGGCTTCAGTTACACACAGTTGTGAGGTTATTGCTGGCAGAACGTGTGACATAACTTGCTCAGCTCACTATTTCTGAGTTAGATTGTGGTCCAATACTGAATTAGTTGAATTGGAGCAATTACTTCTCATAGTTTTCTCCCTTGAAAATTTTGTTTGGTAAACCTGCCCTGATAGAAGGACTTCTACTCCTGCAATGTGAGGAAGACTTTCTAGAAATCATTTGGACTGTAGTTAATTAAAATGGAAGATTTTAAGTGCCAAACCACAACTGCTTTCCAGTGTCTGTAATCTTTCTCTAAGCTGACGCAAATACATGTGTTCTACATCTGTACTGGAGTGTTCAGCCCTGACATTCCTTCTCTAGTGCAGTATTTGTGAAATAAAAGACTGGATGTGCTTTATACAGATGGGATATTTGATCAGCTTGGAAATGCTTCCACCATGGTTGCAGTGTTCTATTCCTGGCCACCTGTGTTCCATTTAAATTGGTGATTAGTTGGGACTTACTCTACTCTCACACCAGTTCATTACTGACAACGGGAATCACTGACCAATCCGAATGTTAGTTCTGAATGTGTTGGGAACTGACTCTTGCTTTTGAAGATTATAATTGGTGAAAAGATACGACTGTAAACAAAGCAACTTCTGTTTTGCTTACAGAACTGCAACAGTTTTAAGATGCATTTTCTATCAGCTGACACTTGCAGGCAATCAATATAAAAATAGCATTTATCATGTTGCACTGAGCCTGTGTTGATAGCTAGAACTGTCAAAACAAGGTGGAATGAAATAAACCTCATTTTTATCTGTTATTTGACACACAAAAATAGATCTGTTATATTTTTTGGGTCATTCATTTTTTCGTTACATTGACTGATTCCTTTTTTTCTTTGGTTGTTTTTTTTTTTTTTTTTTTTGGCTTTGACCAAGCTGGAACCTAGGAAAGTTATAAACTCAATGAGTAGTCACTCCCTAAGTATTGGGCAATAAGTTATTGTACTGACTCAGCTGTTAAGCGAATACCATCAGGCTTTGTCCCTTGAATTAGAATATGCTTCCTCCTTGATGTCCTATTTGCTCTGTTGCTTTCTTTTCTATCCAGCATATCTAGCATTCAGGATGGATTCAGTTCAGACACTTCACAGAATCCCATTGAGTCAAAAATGAGCAGTGCTGGGGAGGATTGCTGATGGAAAGCACAGCCTTGCTTGGGACTCCCATGTTGTAGAATGTCAAAAGTAATGCATCACGATAGCTCAATGTCCTGGGTAGTTTAGCCTATAAACACAGCCTGCACATAGCTGGTTGCTGTGTGGTTCAAAGCACAGCTCTGTGGTATAAGCACTGATGAATGACATGAAATCTTGGATGTTAAGATTTGCTTGTTGTGCTCAGAAAATATTTCTGTCACCTCAAGCTTCATGATGTATTTTTGCACAAGATTCCTTGGAAGGTGCCAATAGATGGGAGAGTAACAAGTGGACACATTTAGATATCCATTTCCATATTCCAGCTCTGCAGTGTGTTGTAAAACTTGCCAGGATTCTTTTTTACATATCACAGGTATTAACAATACTGTCACACCAAAGTATGCAGAAGAAATTTATTACAACCATTTCATAAAATGGGAAATAAATGGGGTAAGAATAGAGAAATGGGCAGATCACAATGATAAATTGCTTCACACTGCTGATCCTGAGTATCTGCGGGAGAAACAAATCACTGGACGGGCCTTCACCTCCACAGTCTGTTCTAGCTTTATTGAGATTGCAAAGATATGTTAGTGTTACTGTAAACTTTTATATGTGAAGATGGTTTAGTAACACTGAGTGCTTACATAATCATAGCAATGATCAGGTTGCTTGGAGCCTGGTCCAGTATGGCTTAGAAAGTTTCTAGGGATGGGGCATCCACCACATCTCTGGGCAACTTGTGCCAGTGCCTCACAACCCTACTGTAAAAGGCTTTGTAAAGGACAGTCTGAGAGCAACCATTATTTCTTTGACTTTGTGTGGAAGGGAGTATTTCTTTTATTTCTTCTTCTGCTGTTTTTATAACCCCTATAGGGTAAGGATCTAAGTGTGGAAATATAGAATTTGTTTTATTAGACTGAATGATATATTTAGAATAAACGAGTGAGCTTTCAGGCATGCAAACTGTTCTCCCTTCTGCTGTTTTGTGGCATATTCATCATCCTGATTTCTCTGTATCAAATTCCAGAGCTGTTCTGCTGTTGTGAACATGGCTGTAAAGTAAGGTCAGAGAGTCTTCAGACTGTCTGAAGAAGTGGTGGATATAGCATGTATCTTCTCCACCAAGAGGGGGTTGCTTGTGGAAGGAGGTCTGTAGAACAAGTGCTGCATGAGGAAATTATATCACTGTGTTAGAATGGATTGGGTATCCAGGCCAGGAGATCTTGTATTTATTAGTTTAAAATAATAATATTGACATTATCACAGCTTCTGGAGGCCCTTCCTGAGGCTGGGTGAGGCATAAAAAATGCAGAGGTAGAGACCAAGAGCTATTCAAGAGTCTGAAGAAAATAAAGGAGAAAATGAGTGATGAGCTTGTAGTGGGGAAAAAGGAAAAAATAGAGACAAGAGCCTCTAAACCCAATGTGTATTCTTCCTGTGAAGCTATGCCCTTAGTCAGGTGTGTGATGTGGCTGCTCTTGGTGGCTACAAATGGAGATGTTGGTGCCCACTGGCTGTGGATGCCATGGATCACCCAAACGTGGCAACAGCAAAGGAAGCAGGGAGGGGAAGGGCCAGGTTAACACAATGTCAGTGCATAACTCCACATTCTTGGGAGAATTTTGCTGAAACACTGACTTTTAAAGAAAATATTTGGGGATCGTTTTTACAGGAAATAAATTTCATGGTGTTTTTAACTCGTATCTATAAAAAGCTAGAAAGGATACCAAGCAGACAGCACTGGTCTGCTGAGCGGCCCTGCAGCTGCTTTGGCTTCACAAATGTTTTGCATATGCTGTTCTTAAAGAGAAAAGAAGAAAGAAATGGGGCAAAAACAACACCAAAAACTTTGTTCCCCTTGTCCAAACCATGAGAATTTCTTCCCCTACTTTTTTTTTTTTTTTTTTTCAATAATAATTTTCTTGAACACAGTTTGCATTTTTCCATTGAATGTTTGAAATAATCAGCAAAGACTTCAGCTTCAAGAAGCAGCTGTTCTGAAAATCAGGTGTAAAAAGGTCCTGACAGTATTTGCAAAGCAAAATTGCAATTATGTAAATTCCAGCTACTGGATTTGTAAGCATGGGAGCCTGGGAGAACAGAGCTGGAAAGCTCTCAATTACACTGTAGAGAAATCCTGGTTTGTGTTACAAGGCAAAGGCTGTGCTTGGCAGTTTGCAGTGAGCGTACAAATCGGGTCGCAGACCTGTACCCATCGCTTCTTCTATTTTGGTCTGGAAGTTGAGCGGTTGCAAGGTTCTGTCTTTAATGATTTCCTCTTGACCGCTGTAATGAACAGCTGCACAGCGTTGTCCAACACCATTTGGAGTATTTACTGGCCTGCATTCAGCTGAGATGAAACGGGAGACACTTCATCTAATCGTCCTGGATGGCTCAGTGTTTGCTCTTGAAAGTTTTCTTTTATACAGACTTTGAGCAAGTGCAGAACAAATTAATGTCACAGTTTGACACTGACTGACCTTTTGAGAATGATTATTGCTGGGGAGCTCTTGAGGCATATTTTACAGAGCTGTTTGCTGTAGGCTGGAGCAAGGAAAAAAATCATCGTTCAGAATTGCACAAGTAAAAATCTAAGCAATATCCAAGGTAATGCAGATCTGTGAGTTAAGTGCTTGCCTGCTTTGACTTGTTACATGTTACCCACGTAATGTTTGAAAACTAGATCCAAAGTTTTTTATATTAGGTTAATTCTGGTAACTGGAAGCATGAAGGAAACTCAGTTTGGGGTAGAAGTTCACAGCTCATCATGGAATTCTGGGTTTGGCTTGTGCCATCTGAACCTTGGGCCACTGAATTAGTACTGATGGTCTTTGTTCCTTTGTTTCTTTTATTCTGCTCAATTCCTTGTTTGGAGAAACATTGCTGTATCTTGTTCCCATGTATGATCCTCAGGAGGAGAGGATCATACTTCTTCAGCACTCTTTGAAAAGTAGGCTTGATATTTGGGGAAGAACGTCCAGCTGTAGCCCACAGCAGCCTATTGAAAGATGAGAGAAATAGATGAGAATGGACAATTGTTGAAAGGACTAACTAAGGATACTTTAATAGGCAACTAAAAGAATAAATATACCAAGAATAAATATATCGTGCAGTAATCCCAGACATCACTGTCTCTAAGATTTCTGCTGTATTTAAAAAATGATGGTCAGATACATCCTTCCCTCTTTTGTTTTTCCTCTAGTTTCACCTTTTTACAGACCCTTCCTCCTCCTGTGGAACGCTTCATTTTGTCTCATAATTAGGGGCTGCATCACCAGGAGTCTCAGGGCTCTGATGAGTGCTGAGTCTGAAGGATGTCCCAAGTACTCAAATCTACTGGCAGATGGGAGTGAATATAGTTGTGTTTCTAAGCAAATGTCTGCTTAATAAAACAGCAGCAGGAAAACAACAGTTGTCATCAGCTGGTGCAGCCCATTGTTTTGATGAACATCACTGTCTCGGAGTAAGGGTAAGAACCAGTGATGTTGCTCACATGGCGTTCTTGGTGGGGTCAGAAATAGAAACTGGGTCTCTCTTGCTGAGGGAACTGGAGTTATTCAATTTGGAGAAAAGAAGTCTCAGGAGAGATCTTATTGTTCTCTACAACTCCCTGTAAGGAGGTTGTAGCGAGGTCGAGGTCAGCTTCTCCCCGGTAACGATGATAGGATGAGAGACAATGACTTTAAGCTGTGCCATGGGAGGATCAGGTTGGATATTGGTAAAAATTTATTCTCAGGAAGAGTGGTGAGGCATTGGCACAGGCTGCTTAGGGAGGTGGTGGAGTCCCTGGAGGTGTTCAAGAGCTGTGTGAATGTGGCACTGAGGGGCATGGTTAGTGGGGATGGGTTGATAGTTTTTAACACTAAGATGTGTGCTTTAACAGTAAGACAATTTGTTTTCTACTTTCCAAATCCCTGAGCACTGTTTTGGAAAAGCACTGAGAACAGCAACATTTCATTTGAAATCCTGCTCATGTAGGAGACACCTTCATTTATGGGCAACAAATCAAGCTACAAATTGCTGGTGCAGACCTCTCAGTTCAACTGTGAGCGGTGGTTTTGACAGATACATTTTTCCCCAGGGGCTACATTCTGTACATCAGGCTGAGGTTAAATTTGAAGGATCTGAGGTAACATTCCAGGGCTCCATCCATTAGCCAGCTAGCCCATGCCGTCTGCTGTAAAGCAGTGCAATGGGAAATGTGACCCAATGCTTGGGAATTGAACTAGCGCCAACTGTGCTGCAGTGCTACATCCATTATGTCATACCACACACATCTGATAAGGGAAGACATAATGCTGTTGGATAAGTTCATGTATACAAGAGCTCTGCAGGTCATGGAGAGAGCTGTTTTTTATTTAATAACTGAGGTATGCAGGTGCTAATTGGAACCATATGCACATGAGGCTAACACCAAAATTTGTTACACTACAGTGAAATGAAGACTGCACTTCTAGGGGGCAGGAAGGATTAATTTTAGATTAATCTTTATTTTTCACAGCAGTAAGGTAGATGCATGATTATAATGCTTGTATTCTTTTATTTTTGTGAAGCTTGACAAATATTTTCCTCTATTCCCTCCATCCATCAGAAGCCTTTGGATTCTGTTTTGCTGGAGAAAACGCTTATGGGAGGGTCTGAAGTGGTGCTGAAGGAGTGGCAGG
Organism: Lagopus leucura; assembly: GCF_019238085.1. Classification (NCBI taxonomy): domain Eukaryota; kingdom Metazoa; phylum Chordata; class Aves; order Galliformes; family Phasianidae; genus Lagopus; species Lagopus leucura. The sequence goes on from NW_024962264.1 coordinate 25,121,117, forward strand.
TTTTTTTTGGCTGAAACAGATCTTGCTCCCTGTTTTGCTTCTCTTGGATTTCTGTTTATCTCTTTCTTCTCCTGTCTATGGGTGTTTCATTGCTGCAGCAGCTATACCAGAAATTTCAATATTGCATGCACGAGACATTATTTGTCCCTCTTCAATGATCATTTGGGAGTCAGCAGTAATGTTTGGCATTATGGAAATGTTACTTTCCAAAATGGGTCTAAACTCATCAAATCAGCTGAATTGCAACAATTAGCGGTTTGGAACTGAAGTGAAATTCATCCACTCTGCAACGTCATAGATGCTCAGAAAATGATTGTTAGAATAGGTGTGTTTCTTTATATGGTATGAAAATCAATTTCACCAGGAGATAATAGTAGCCCTCCTGTGATAATAAGAGAAAATCATAAAACTTGAGCTATGTGGTTGAAATGCAGAATAGCCAGAAAGTGCATCCTTAGAAGCATGCATTAGATTGGTTCAAGTTAAAATAAATCTTAGCAGACACGAATGCACTGCACAGTGATCAAAATTGAAGACTCCAGCAGCAAAATGTCAAAAAATCATTCCTGTAAGACTGATACAGAGTTGACTTTTTTATATAAGAATAAACAGAAGAAGCATTGAAATTCCAATTAATATCTTATTATCCAAGAGAGTTTTGAATTGCTTCCCAGGATGTGTCAGTCTCAAGGGGATATATATGACACAATGAGCTTGAAATGCAAATTGTGTTCTAAGTTACTCAGAATCAGACTTTCCATCTACAGTCATGAGAAAGAAGGAAAGGATAGCAGTAAAGGTTGCTCTGCTACAAGAACCTTGCCCTTTTATAAGTAGCTGTCATTTCCATTGGCAAAAGAATTTATTTTTAAGAGGGTGGAATCTCTAGGTTTGTTTCTGTCAAACACACTCAGTGTGGCTATTAAAATAACTAAAAATTGAGTGATTAGGTGAGATCCTGCAATGCAAGTGCTTTTAATTTACTGTAATTCGTTACTTCTATGTAGACCAATGAGCTTAATGAAGATAGAATGTGTGTTCAGGTTGCCATTGGTTTCACTTATTCAAGCCATCCATGGCACAGGATTTTATCTTTGTGATTTACCCTCTTTTCATATACTCAGATGTGGAGAAAGCACCTTCCTCACAGGCCAATAGTGTGATGAGGCTGTAATATCCAGTCCTTGAATTCTGTCAGCTATAATGCTTTCATGATCACTACATTTTCCCTTACAAATGCATTATAGTTCGAAGAAATAGCGTCAAAACATTCACATAGCAGGTCAGGTAAGCTTTCACCAACCTACTGTTGAAATGTCTGTGTCTTGGATTCCTGACAAATGACTCTCGTCAGCTTCTCACAACACTGGTACGATTTACGCAGAGAATTGTATACAACTTCTTCTCTTTCAGAGCTTACTTTGTTGTGGGATTTTTCAGCATAATTTATCTTGGTGAGCATTCTCAGGTGTGTATACACTTCTGGTGCTTATATATATGTATCTGGTGTCTAAACAGTGGTTTGATAATGAACATGGTTTGATAATACAGTTAACCATTCCTTGTAATTTAAATAAATATATTTCAGATTTATTTAACTTTTTTCCTTTTTAACACTATAGGCATTTGGGCCTTTGTCATATATTTTCCAGTGAAGAAAACATAAATATTTGAGCTGTGTTTTCAAGTTATACCTTCTTATATGAGAAGAACTTCACTGAAATCTGTTGAGATTCATGTGTGTTTTGAAACTTACTTTATCAGTCCCTTGTTACTTCTTTCGTGTTTTAATCTCTGGAACAAGGACGTGTGTAATTTGATGGCTTAATTCAGAGTTCAGAAGGAACAGAATGGGTAATTGTCCATACCATCCTTGTTCATGAGAACACCACAGAATGGTACGTGTGAGGCCGCATCCTGGTAGCTCTTACCCACATGAGTATTCATGACCTGGATTGGCAATGGAGGAAGAAAAATGAGAACACTTTGCAGTGGAAAAGAACACATTCATTCCTTGACAAAGTCCTCAAATTAGATATGAGCAGAGGAATCCTTTGTGCTTTTCTTCAAACTTCCTTACCTCTGACAGCCATCAAGACAACAAGGCAGGAGAAAGCTTAAATTTTCTTAAGAAGTTGCAGTTGGGAACATCTGTTCCTAGTCCTGAAGCTTCTCAACTTTGACAGAGGAACACCCATTCAGCTGACAGTTTTTCCACAAGTTCCATCTCAAAAACATATCAGTGTCCTTCTGTGTCATATGTCTCTGCACTTTTGATATATGGATGCATCCAAATTCCACTGTGACTCAGAAGTGCATTAGATTCATATCTGAGTGACAAAGGGATATTGACATAGCCTAATGGGAAAATGCCGATGGTTACAATACGTAATCTTAGTGGTCTTTTCTAATCTAAACGACTCTGTCTTTCACAGTATTTGTGCATAGCTTTTATTCCATTTTCTGTTTCTTCTTTTCCTCAGAATGGCAGCTTGCCTTGATGTTGGCATAGCTCATGTGTATGTTCAGGATCCTAATCAAGAAATATCTGTCTTTGAAATTCCTGAAGCTAATTATGCTGCTACGTTTTTTTTCCCCTTTTTTTAAAATGAATTCTAGACCTGATCTAGAGATAAGGACTTAGATCCTTTGTGATTCTCACTGTGCTTGCATCAGTAGACAGGGACAGCCAGCAACCAGTGTTGTCCTCTGCCATCCAGTGCATGTTTTCCTGAGATATCTCAGTACAAGCAAACTGTATATAAGAAGACTCTGAGCTATTGCCAAAATAGGAGTAGATGTTATGGAAACATCACAGATATTTCATATTTGGCATTTGTTTCTGAATCTGTAGATGAGGGAAGCCCCACCTATGCCAACATCTTCCACAGCTGTCCATGAAGTGCAAAGAGTGTGAAAATAAGAAGCAACACAGTCCTTTTCCATTTGAATGAATGGAATAACTTTAAGTGGAAAACCAGCAGGGGTTGAAAATGGTGTGTGTGGTCTTCACTCACAATGACATTGATGATGCTTTCTTGGGTACTGATATTAAAGATTGTTCAATTTGGCAAGCATGTAGATGTGGAGTGCTGATACCTCTCCTTCAGAGGGCTGCTCAGAAGATTGAGAGTTTTTATAAAATCACCAGTTGCAGTAGTCTTTCTGAGTGGAATGTAGTGATCTCAGTACACTCCTTAATTAATATGTTACCCAAAGATCACTTGAGGGATGTGGTTTAGTGGGCATGCTAGTGATGGATTGATGGCTGGACTGAATGATCTTATTGGTCTTTTCCAACCCTCGTGATTCTGTGATTGAGCTTACCATGTTGTCTACAAGTCCTGTTCCTAGCCATTTTGGGGGATGAAAAAAACCTAACTTAATTGCATTGATATTCATTTTCATTTTTGCTGAAGTTTTAAGCAACTAATGAAAAAAATATTGCTATGAGATTATATCTTTTCATGCTCTTGTACCTTAAATTGGAAATGGAATTGCAAGACAAACAGTATTCTGTTGTACATTCTGCATGGAGAAAACACAACCAGAGCTTGGACAGGCAAAAAAAAAAAAAAAAAAAAAAAAAAAAAGTGAAAAAGAGTTGAAATTTCTTGCTAAATATAGCAGAACAAAGGTGTGCATTACTTGCTGGTTTATGCCATACTGTTTCTAGAGAAACAGATGTTTGGCCAAGTAGCACTCAGTCCAAAGCTCTCCAGTTGGGATGCTAATGCTGTGCCTGTGCGTTCAGTCAGAGCTGGCTCATAAAGCTGTACTCTTGGATGCTGGTTGGGCTTAGTTAAACTCAAATGGGCCAAGCGATTCTGCAGTCTTGAGAAATATTTTACTGTTTTGCAGATTTCTTGCTTAGGTAAAAACAGAATCTCTGTAAAGCAGCAACAAGAAAAGTTAAGATTTTTTCCTTTTCAGAACTACTTGTTCTCCTCCAAAATAATGGTCAGATAGATAGTTAAGTGGTATTCATTACAGTTGAAAATAGGTAAATATTTCTCCATTTAAGGAATCTGCTCTGGCCAAATACTACCTTAGGATGCCTATGGCCCAATTCAAACCATTCTATGAATTTCTCTCTCTACTGAATGAAGCACTGAGAGCAGAAGGCAGTTCAACTGTTGCTCCTCCTCTGATCCTCAGTTTTGAGAAGCACAAGCACTTGCTTCTAACCCTGTAAATGAACCAGAAAAGAATCCAGTTCAGATTCTCTCTCTTTTTTTTTTTTTTTTTTTTTTTTTTTTTTTTTTTTTTAACTTTGAGCAAATGCTTCTCTGATATTCTCTTCATCTGAGGGTGTTTTTGTGTCTTATTCTTATCAGGTTTGTAAAGAATTGACTGCTTGGAGCTGAGATTTCAGTATTGTTTCTGCTTAGTGTGGTTGGTCAAAGGAAATAACCAAAGAGACCTCTGGGTTATGTTGTGTGTGTATTGCCAGGAGAGAAATGGGGAGTGAAAAGTGATGTTCCCCTTTCAGAAACTTTCAGGAACATTCACATCTTCAGCTCAGAATGAGTGTTTCCTGCTCATTTCAGATACATCCTGCGAGTGAGAAGAGTGTGCACAAAGATGCCAAAAGCAGGTGAGGAGTATTGAGGACAAGAGCCAAGATACCACTGAAACTGATGTTGTGGCAGTACCCTGTGCTTGGTGGAGGACAAGGGTCCTGTAGGGAAGGAGTCAAAAGGAGACGAGCTCATCTGGATGTGTTTGGCTCCTGGGGGAGCAAGTGTTCTCTGGCAGAGTCAGGTGTTGCCAGCAGCATTTTGGGGCTATAACTAACTGCATCCTGCCAAGCAGCAGGTGGCATCCAAAATCACCAGAATCAGGAAATATCACTGTTAGCATTTACTGTTAGTGTGAATCCTGGGTAGTTTTATCCACATAGCTGTGGAAGTAGGGGAATTGTCCAGGCATTGCAGAAATGCTGGTGTGTTCTGATGAGGGGTCTTCTACTGAGGGATCACTGATGCTGAGGCAACTGCATTCCTTCTACTGTTTGTGATGAGAAATGCATTTCCTCAAATTCCTGGAATTTTAACTCCCACTTATGCTTGTGGTTCTCCATGTTGAGCATAAATCCTCTGATTTTAATCAAAATCAGTAATTAATTACTAAAGCTATGGTCATTGGCTGCACTTGGTTGCAGGCGGTTCCCCATGTAATAGTCTGACCAGTTCATGGAGACAAAAGTAATGCACATAAATTGTCTTTTATTACTGGCTTGCACTATTTATTTTGACACAAAAAAGCAGGGACAGCTGAAATAAACCCTTGGGGGAGAAAAAGTCAATCTCCACTGGGTCCCTACGCTATTCCCCACATCCCAATTATATTCTGCAGCTCCATAAAACTTTTCCATTTTGAAAAGCTGCTCGAGTTCTATGCTCAGCGGCCCCAAACGACAATAATTTTGCTTCTGGCTGTCACTTGATATCGCAAATACAGCGTGCTTACAGTGGAGCTAGGAAAGTCGCACATGGAGCGCATTCTTTGGAATCCTCTTTGTTTTATCATTACAGAACAACCCACAAAGATTTGTATTATTGCACCTGAATAAATAGAGCTCTGCACTTCACCCATTGAGGTCACTGCACGTGGCTTGCAAGGGGAGCATTCTTCAGCTCATTCCCTACTGCTCCTGCTGAACAACAAGAGCCTCGGCACCCGTGCCATGATCAAATGTCACACAGTGCATGTTCTTCGTACTTATCTTGAAAGGCCAGCTGCCGGCCACCAGTAGTTTTCTGTGCAGCAATATTTTTCTAGCAAGTAGGAACAGTATTCTTCTACGCAGTTCATTGTTACAACTACCAGCATAATTCTAGTGGAGCGGGCTTGCCAAATTCTCTAAATATTTTAATTTCATTGTAATGCATAATAACAGGTGTACAACATAGTTGCCAGTTTCTGCTTGCTGGCTGGGAAATAGTAAATTATTCTTTGCAAAGTGAGAGTAATATTTAATTGATATTTTAAGATAGAAATGGCCAACAGAAAATGCTCAAGCTTCAGCTCTTAGCAGTTAGGTTGGCAGCTCCTTTCTGTAGACTACTGAAGATCTTGCCTTCCTTGGAAGTTATTCTCATCTGCCTGGAATGATTAGAAACAAACTGTTTCAGAGAGATATTTTCCAAACCTTTCTAAGTTTTTTCCTACAGCTCTCTAATTCTTGCGTATGGGCACACACACTTGCTCTCAATGTTTTTCTACTCTTCTTGAGAAGTTATTGTGCGGGTGAAAGACCCTCCTTTTGCATTTTGACCACGGCTGCTCTGCAAATACATTTTTTAATTTAGAAGTCTGAGCAGACACAAAAGCCAGATTTCCATGGTCTTGGCTGCAGAGCCTTATGCGGCTTATATGATACGACTACTGCTGAGCTGAAGTCTGATTTGGGAGCCAAACTTTTTTTTTTCCTACATTGTTCTCATGGAGCCCAGACATTTGTACTAGTCAGGATACGTTGCCAAAATCCAAATGTGAAATTGCACCTCCTGCTCACTGGTATTGTGGAAGGCATCTCAAAATTACTGCTTCCAAACAGGTCAAATGCACATAAATGGGTAACGCAAGAGGCCATGGTGAGCATTCTCTGATGAGTGGGCTGCTGCTGCTGGTCTACCAGAAGAGCATTCCTTAGTTGCAAGCAGATCAGAAGGGGTAGATTATACTTTCCTTACTGATTCCATGCTATTCTGTTTGTTACTCACCCTTGTGATGTAGCTTTCAGCCTTTTGCTATTCTTTACTTACTTAAGGCTTGCTGAATAACTCAAGTTTAACAGCCATAAGCAAAGAGAGTTTCATGGTTATCAAGAGCAAAGAGCTCATTAACATGGAAAAAAGTTGTCTGGCAGAGTTCAGAATTCTGAGGTCATTGCAGTCTGATAGGAGAATGATTTATCTCCCTGTATTGATTTTTTTTTTTTTTTTTTAATGGTTCCCTATCTGCATTTCTATTATTTTCAGTGATGATCCCAACAAAGTGGAGCACTGTAAGGAGAGCCATGCAGATTCACAATCTGGACTGGCATTCATAGCTGGTGAGGAGATTTTTATGGTACCCGATGACGTTCTTACACTGCATAGTACAGCAGATGGTTTGCACACTGTGGGACAAATTCTGAGCTAAAAAGCCCAGGCTGAGCAACCATAGAAACCATTGCAGTTTGGGTTGGAGAAAATAATTTGATTCAGTCCTATTTTATTTTCTTTCTGAAATTACCTTTGAAGCCTATTTCTTTCTGAAATGCTTTAGGATGTCTCCTTTTGCCACATACCAGAAGTGCAATTGCTCTTCCAGGTCATCAAGGTCTTCCAGGTCTACTGATGCATTCTGAGAATAATTAAGAGTCAGGCTAGCAACATGTGGTTTTGGAGTTGAGATTGTGTGTGCATTTTTCAACCACAAAGAAGGAAATAAGGGTTAAAACCTGTAGATATGTTTAAAACCTGGAGGCTGCAGCCTAGAAACTGTGTTGATTTCTATAGTCTGAGGGTGTGGTGCTCCTCATCTCATTATCTGCCAAGATTGAGATTTAGATTTCATTTTCTTAGCCTGAAGGCATTGCTGCTATCTCATGCTTCAGAGTAGTATAAGAGTTTCCCCCATCAGAAATACAATTTATACAATTTTCAGTGATTCTCTATCCAGAGGAAAACTCCAGAATTTGTCTCACATGCTCTGCAGTGTTTGTATTTTAGAAGAAACTGGAGTCTTTATGCTCATTTCTGAGGGCTCTTCCAGGTTTCATAAGTAATCCCTTTTACATGCAACACTGCAGAATGACCGTGCTGGAAGATAGACAGGGAACTGCAGGCAGGGTTTGCATCTAAGCTATCTTAAAAAGGTGCCTATGAAATAGATGTAGTCAGTACTGCTGTCTCTAGCAGGTGGGTAGCAGTGAGACAAGTAAGTGATTTTCCTAAGACTGAAGGGCAAATTTTTATCCTGGCCCCTAACCTGCATGTGCCTGTCCCAGAGCAGACGTAGGACTGGTGCAGGTAAGAGCAGACCATGAGCAGTGCCAGAACATCTGAAGAAATGCTTGCATGAAGTGTGGCTGATCCTTTCTGGAGGTCAGGGAAGTCTAACACAGGGGTTAATCACTTTGGATATCCTGCAGGCGTATCCAGGGACTTTGTGCTTGGCAAGGGACTTTATGTTTAATAGCTGGGGATAATGCTTTTGTTTACATAGCATAGTATTTCATCAAATGCTTAATTATTTAAAAGAAAGTAAAAACTACAGGTTTAAAAGTTGCTTATGCTGAAATTCCTGGCTGAGGAGGAGTGAGAAACAAAATGAATTTCCATCATGGTGGCTGCCATCAGCTGTAAGTGAAGAAGGGCTTGGGCTGCACAGCTGTGTCACTCACATAGGAACCCAGAGAAGCAGTGAAATGCAGAGTGAATTCTTCCCAAGAGTGTGAAATGCTCTCCACCTGCAGGGCAGGGCTGATGTGCAGCTTCACTTCTGGAACATTGTACTGTGAGTTGTTGCATGAAGTCCAGTGGTCCTCCAGCCCATCTGCAACCCTCTCCTGCAGCCCACCAGACTTCTCGTCCAGCAGGTGATCTCTCTGTTTTTTCTCTATCTGCTGAGAAGGGAAAGGGATAAAGGGCTCATCCAGCAATAGCAAGCTCAGTGTCCTTGGAACCAGGAGATCTCATAAAATCATAGAATCACAAGGTTGGAAAACAACCTATAAGATCATCTAGTCCAACTGTCTTCTCATTACCATTGCTACCACAAGCTACTAAACCATATCTTGCAGTTCCTCATTTGCCACAACCCAGATGCAAGACTTTGCATTTAGCTTTGTTGAATGTCATGAGGTCCACCTTGGCCAACTGCTTGAGCCTGTCTAGGTCTCTCTGACCACTTAACGTCATTTCTGGGCAGCTTGTGGGGATTTTTTCATTAGGTTTGAAGGGTAGGGGAGAACAGTTACTGTATAGTCGCTGATGTTTGCACACCTGGGGTAAGATTCTCTCAGGTGTGAATTTGGGTATGGGTTATGCTCTAATCTTCAGTTGTAGTGTGTTCATCAGAATGAGCAGCGTGTTTCTGCTGACTCCTGGTTTTGAAGCTTTATTTATTCTGGGAAGGTTCAAGCTGGGGGACTTGTAGGTGCATATGGAAACTTGCAGTTAACTTCCAGCTGCTGAAAAACTGCCCCATGAAGTCCTTTTTTTCAAAGTAGTATATAAAGTGCTGCTGCAAGAAGCAGGTGCTATCAGATTTAATTGTGTTTACTGTTGGAGAGACATAATTTATACAATTGTTTAAGGAACGTGTCTGAAAACTACACTGTTTACACATCATGCAACTCATACGAAAAAAAAAATAGTACAATCAAATACAGACTGTGCTTGTATCCACAACCTCAAATCAAATGAAACTCTGTATTGTAATTGAGCAATTATCCCAGCAGGTTTACTGTGGTGAAGCCTGCTGTGGTTTGAACATCTGGCTGCTCTGCAGGGTGACATCTGGAAGCTGCAGGCAGGAGGACAGGAGGGATGTGTTAGCATCTCGAGACTTAACAGTTCCGATCTGGTCTTCCTGCTCTGTCATAGGGCTCACTTATTATCTTGGGTGCTCCTGATTGGCAGAATCACAGGAATCAGGGAACTGTTGGTAATGGAGCTTCACTCAATGACAGCTTTATGGAAAAACTGGCATTGTACCATGTTTTTGAGAAAGTACTGATATGTAGAACTATTCCTATTTAATTAAATAATTAAATGAATTAAGTGATTTAATATCTGTTCTTGTTTATATGTCTCTCTCCCATCCTTAAAAATCCCCCAGAGTGATCGTTTTGTTCCCTTTGGTTCCAGTGGCAGCATGTTTATCATAGAATCCGCAGGCTATTGCAAATTGTAAGGGACCCATATGGATCACTGAATCCATATAGCAAGTCCTATAACTTGCTCTGTGTAGGGAAGTGGTCTGGACTTGACCTTGTCCATTGGTGCTTTTGGTGCCCACTGTAGGAAGATGCAGGGGAAAAAAGTAACCCTCCCCTTCAGTCCACAGCTGTGCTCTATGTGTGACACCAGCATTGTCTTCAACATAGTTTGAAGCTCAAGGCTGTTTTTCAGCATTGGTGTTATGGAGTGATGAGAGAGACCCATTGAAATCTACTATTTGAGAGATATTTTGTTGACAGATTTTGCCTGAGACATCTGCCAGTGTTGATTTAAATGCATGTCTAGGGAAAACTTGATAGAAAACGTGCACTTTCTACAAGCATTAGGGGCAGTTTGTCAGAAAACAGGGACAGCTGTGTTGTTCCTTTTTTTTGTTTGTTTGTTTTTTTGAACCAAAGACCATAAGCAAAGTGACCAGCATCACTGGAATCACATGTTTGTAGCAGTTGTTTCAAACTGTAGGTGCCCCCAGTCAACATTTTGAGAGCTTCAGCTTGAAAAATTGATTTGGCGTGAAAATTGCTACACTTAAAGCAAATTATATGTCTGAAAATGTTCATGCTATTTTGGAGTTACAAACTATTAAAAATAATCACCCAGCTTTTAAATGTTGGCTTTCATCTAATGCTGCTCTCTCTTTCCTTATCTAAAGGGAGAGCGTTGTTATTCCTGATTTGCATCCTTCAAAGCTTGCAAGTCTGCTGTATATTTTAAGAACTCTCTGTAATTGAGAGTTGATAATTGACTTGTGTGCATGTGGGCTTCAGCTCTGCTGTCACTGATTGCAGCACTTCAAGGATTCATCTTGATCCTATTAAAGTCAACTGGAGGTTGGGTTTCCACACTGATCTTTTCTTTTTATCAGAAATAGGCCTAGGAAATGTTTGAAAAATTGCTTTAATTGGTTGGATGCACTTTGGGAAGAATGTAGGTGTGCTTTTCTAAGTGGGAGCTTTCACTTCAGCTCCAGACACTGAAAACCAAAGTGTTTGGGTCAGGGAGTTTTCAACATTTGTCTCTCTTGTATAAGTATGAATTGTATTAAGATTGTGTTGGACTTTGCATTTCCAGTCCCTGAGCCCCAGCAGCCTTGCTTGGAGCCTGAGGGATGATTGTTCACAGTTGTGGACTTGTTTGCATGGGTGGGAGAGCATCTGCTGCTCGGAACAGCCACCTTCTCCTTCCTTCTCCCCAGCTGGATCGATACAGAATTAAGCCAGGAAGAACAAGATTTGCTGATATGGTTTCCTTTTGTCCACAATAAATAATATGGTTAATGGAGTGAGTAATTGTTAGCAGAAACCTTTTCTTTGGAACAGTGTGTTGGTGGGCTTGAAAGCTTCTGTAATTCCAGTCAGCACCTCCTTTTTGGGAAGGCTATGCTGATGTGGGAAGGATGCATGAAGTCCCAGTGCCCCAAGCCTGGTTTGCAACTTCTTTAAGCCTATATAGTGGCAGTAAATGGTGCAGTGTGCATGCTGTTGTCTCAATTAGTGTGTAGGAATCAGGCTGTGAGTCAATGTCCCCAGCAGCCGCTGCCATAGGGAAGCAAGCCTTTGACTTTCTCTACACATGGACAGTTTCTGTTTCCCTACAGATTCTCTGTTCTGTACTTGAATGGTATTCTGATGACCACCATTAGCATGTATGGAAGCTGAGATCCCATTGTAGAGCAGAACTGGTGATGTAGAAGCTGCTTCTTTGGCTTGTTGTGTGTGCTGGCGTGTTTGTGTAGCAAACTGGGAGTAGAGATGTGGTGCCTGAAGCTGTGGTGCTCCTTTTCTGCAGAGCTGACACTAATGACTGTTTTTACTCCCCACAACAACTGGGCTGAAGCACTGGAGGGTATGACTGGTGAGGCTTAATGAGCCAAAGGAGGATGCTATTGAGGCCAAGTGCCATGCATTTTGAGACAGTGTCAAATAAAAGCCTTTTTTGTAGTGATTTACCTAGCTTCTTGGTAGCATTCTGTGTCAAAGATATGTTCTTGTTGTGCCATCACACTTGGATCCTGCTCCTTAGAATGAAGCATCAATTCAGGAAGTTTTGGTTGATTGGTAATTATGTAAACACAGGAAATGTGAGGACAAGATTTAGTGGGCATGGTGGTGATAGGTGGATGGTTGGATTGATGATCTTAGGGGTCTTAATGATTCTGTGATTCTTGGAAAATTAAACTATCTGATGTGATCCTAGGCAAAAACCTCAGTAGCTTGCTAGATTGCTTTAGAGCCATCTGTGCCATCAATGACTTCTGCAGAACTTTTGTATCTTCAGTGTTCCTCAAATTCCAACAGTGTGCCTACAAGGAAAAAAAATGTAATTGGAAATATGATTTATTAAGAATTTAAAACAGTTTGGCATCCCTAAAGACTTCATACATTCTCCGAGTTCCATTTTTACCAGTACATAAAAGGCTTTTCCAGATGTTTTTCTTTCCTTCTAGTTTCTAATTGAAAAAATATTTCCATCTACCACAAATAATTGGCATACATGAATAATATGCCTAAAGTAGTCTGTGTAAGGTCAAGACGTTTTTTTTTGTTGTTGCTGTTTTTTTTTTATGTGTTAGTGTAACACAGTATATGTGACAATGGGATATACGAGGATAGATTGGTACAGATTTTTCAAAAGAGGGCTCCCCCCCATTTTTAACCCACACTTGAACTGCAGGTGGGAATTTTAGCAAGAAAACGTCAGTCAGCTGTAGGTTTGCATTATGGCAATTGAGAAATACTCTGTTCTGCATCTGGAATTCATTTACTCGATGCACAGTTGCACCTGCAGAAGGGGGATCCACTTCTCCACAACCCAATAGAAAGCTAGCTCAGGAGTTTAACACAATGAGTGACACCTCTTTGAAAAGTTGTTGGGGGCCCTGCTGGAAACTGTACTTGTTCAGAGCTCTTAATTTTTTTTTCTTTTTCTCTCCACTGAGAACCATTGTTTTGTGTTGTAGTGCTTTTTTTTTTTTTTTTTTTTTTTTTTTAATGAGATGGCTTCCTCTTCCCTCACTTTTGCTGAAGTGTTATCCTGACAGATGAATTATTGTAATTCATGGCAGAGGCAGCATGGACTTTAATGCGTGCTTACTCTTCTTCAAGTTACATCCTCTTTGTTGACTTACCTGATTGAAAACCTTAGATTTTTATTTTTTTTTTTACCACCTCATTTTGCCCTGAAAGCATAGATATTTGTGTGAATCACCCTCAGCTTAGTAAAGTGAAATGTTCAAACATTTTTTCAAGTGCTGTTTTGATGTAGGCTTGAATAGCTTAGAGCAGTGCAATTCAAAATGATTCCTGAAGAAGCATGTGTGCTTCCCTGCTGTTCCTTTCAGAAGTGTCCCATTGGCTCAGTACCATCAGCAACTTCTGCTCTGCTGTAATGCTGAGTGTAGAGGGAGGCAGTCCAACAGAAACAGGGCTCAAAATGTTGAGGGATAGGAATCATCTCAGAAGGGTGGGGTGGGGCTTTCCTTCATTTCATAGTCATAGAATTGTTAAGGCTAGAAAAGACCGTTAAGATCATCAAGTCCAACCAACAACTCATCCCCACCATGCCCCCTAACCACATCACTCAGCACCACATCTCCATGTTTCTTGAACACCTCCATGGACAGTGACTTCACCACCACCCTGGGCAGCCTGTGCCACTGCGACACTGCTCTTTCTGAGAAGAAATGTTTCCTAACATTCAGCCTGGCACAAAACAATTGCTTTTCATCCTATTTCTCCCCATTCATGCATTTCCATATTTTTGCTCGTCACAGAATTTTGGCACCTGTGTGAATATGCAGCGTTAATCTCTCTTTCACTAGTGTCTTATTAGACCAAGGTTTGGAAATCTGTATCAATTGAAGGAGGTGCTTAGGAGTGCCTTGCGTTGCAGCCGTGTATGTTCTTAGTACTTAGAAATAAGTCCAGCTTGGTGCCAAATAGAGGGCTCTTACTGAAGGATATTCGTGTTTCTATCAAGCCTCTGCTCTGGCTTTCAATTATTAGGAAAAATGTCATCAGTTAGCAAAACACTGTAGTGGATTGCCAACACTTGGCGTTTCATGCAATGTTCTCCAAAGGTTCTGAACCATTTTGGAGACTTTCTTTTAACCAACAATAATGTTGTTGTCACCATGTGCGCATGTTGTCACCAGTGTGTGCATTCTCATCACATGCACATGGAAATTGAAGTCATTTTTTCTTTAAATTCAGAACATAAAAGTTTTAGAAACTCTTGCTTGGTTTTATGAACACTTTTGGTAAGAGAGTATTTTACATTCAGTGCAAAGAGGGTAGTAATGTTATCTCCCTTTCCAGTTCTAGGAAAAGCATTATAGCTTAAACTACATTGTTACTTTCAGCTCTTGGATGTGCTGAGGAATGTGGTTTAGTGGGCAATGTGGCAATGTGTCAATGGACTTGGTCATCTCAGTGGCCATTAAAGTTTTCCAGCCTTAATGATTCCATGTGCCACTTTGCTACTTCCCATTCATTGTTTCTCCCTCTGTGTCACTCCTTTGATGTGGCAGGAGGAGGTCCTGAGGCTGTAGTAATGGACTTTGTTCTGCAAATTGTACTTCTGGTGGGAAACTGTTGAGAAAGTATTAGCAATGGGTACACATTTAGATGGAAAGCCTGTCACCAAAAGCTGCATTTTTAGAAGTGACTTGAACCACCAGTTTATGAAAAGATGAGCAAGTAGGCCAACAGCCTTGTATGTCCTTTCAGTGAGAGATTCAGGAACTAACCTAGATAATGTGTTTCTGTGCAGAAAACTCCCCATCATGTCGTTGCACATTCCACTTGGCATCAGAAACTACTTCTCTGCTGTTTTGTTGGTGTTTTTTTTTTTTTTTTTTTTTTTTCTAGTTGTTGGATTTTGAGATATGACAGAATGAAAGGTCTGCAGGAGTTGTGGTTTGTCCACAAAAAGCAGGATGGGCAGGTGCAAGGACTTCTGAGATATTTGTAAGTAATTGCAATCAGTTTTTACCTGCTCAGTACCAAAAAATAATATTAAGGAGAAATAAAAATAATAATAATATCTGAAGTCTATGTGAGGAGCCTAATTAAATACAGAGATCATCAAATAAAATGTTTAAGTTCTTGAAAGAGCAAAATAAAAAGAGCAAAATCTCTTTTTATAGTTCAGAAGAAGGGATGCAGGGTTCCATCTGTTTCATGTCATAACTACAGCAAATTTCAAATAGCATTTATTTGTAATCCTTCAAAGGCATTGTGTGAGAAGATGATGAGGATAATATTCCATGTCCTCTCTTCAGCTGAACTGTTAACTGCATTGCGCCTAGAAGGCCAGCTTCTGTTCTCCATCATAGCCCTCAACTGAAAGCAGCTGAAATTACACAGAGCGATGTTTGCTGTCTTGATTCTTGTTGTCGGTGATCAATGAAGAAGGCACAATTTAATTTCCAGATCCTACCAGACATGGACAGGGTTGGCTATTAGGAAACATGCGTATTTTACAAGAACCCACTGAAAAATGGAAACTCTTGCATGTGGAGGAAAAAAAAAACAAACACCTCCTTTCAAAGATGTCAGATCCACTGCTACAATAGACTGTATCTGCTGTTCTTACCATTTTTTTTTCCTGTAATATTTATTAGCAGATACAGATTCAGTACAGTCCTTTCTGCGATACTTGTATTCAAAAAATTAAATTCCTGAAGTGTCATTGTTTTTATTTTGTTTTAACTTAGAAAAGAATTATATAGGAGAGATGATACTCATTTAACTGTAGTTATTCTTTGTGTGTAGAATTACTTCTCTTTATGGTGCAATAAATACATAAACAGAAAATCCACAAATAATCACATTCCAGCTTTATCAAATAACTGTGATTATAAAAGCCAATTTCCAAACAAATAATCACAAAGTGTAATTAGAAGTTACTCATATGCTTATCTGTTTGTTTCATGGGCATCTCTGGCAAACTTGTCTTCTGTGCAATTATGGTCCTCTGTATTTCTGTTATCATCTGCAGCTTGAGTTCAAGATACTTAGAACTGTATGCAAAAGTCAAAGCGTAATATAAGTCTTTGGCAGGAATATTAACTGCCTCAGCCACAGTAATCAAAGCTTTTATTAAACATATTTGGTAAATGCCAAGAATCAGTACTTGGGTATGTTTTAATAGCATTAATTGGGGTATTGTTAACAGGAGGTTTGTCCTAATGATATCTCTTCTGGCTGTTGGCAAAGGCAAGACCCTGGCTCTAAGATGAAAAGGCTGAGAGCCTCCTGGTTGCCATGCTTTCAGCTCAGCTACTGGGATTTGGGTTTGAGCCCTACCTACAGAAATCGGGAATAATCATAAAATAGCTTAGGTTAGAAGGGACTTTAAAGATCCTTGAGCTTCAGCTTCCCTGATGTGGGCAAGGTTACCACCCACCATTTCAGATGTTCCAGGGCCCCATCCAACCCGGCCTCGAGCACTTCCAAGGATGGGGCATCCACAGCTTCTCTGGGCAGCCTGTGCTAGAAGAACTTGTATGGTGCTGTTCATCTTAATCACTGTGGCTCTAAAGACCTCAGGGTGACATCTGCAAACCATGTAGTGAGAACGGAAACCAGTTTGTGAGTGTGAATTTTCCACCTCCTCTGGAAAATCTTTAGTTGCTCAGAAACAGAAAAAGTTGAAACCGAGTGCCTCAGAGACCACACATCTCTGATCTGGAAATCTTTAACAGCATGAAGTTCTGTAACATGGGGCTGATTCACACTCCTGGCAGAGAATTAATGCATTTGGGTGGCATGATACGGGACCACTGTGCATAAAAACCTTTAGTGCTGAAATCCATGTGTGGTTTGGTTCACTATAGCACGACCTCCTTGAGCATCACGCTCTAAGCTTCAGCAGAAATATTGCCTCTAGAGAAGCAGCGGTTCATCATTTTCACTGTACATGGAGCAATACGTTTATTGCAAGGTTTCTCTTCTCTAAGGAGTTTTTCTTCTACCACAGCTTCAGGCAGAAACTGTGTGGGGAAGACTTTCCCTCTCACAGTACACTTTGTAGCAAGCACGCAGAAGGCTGAGCACGACATGCTCAGCTCATGGGAGCATGAGGCTCCCAGGCACCAGATGTGGAGATCCTGTACCTACTGTGCTTCAACAGCCAATTACTCAAACCCATAATATTTTTGCTTCTGAAATTAACCACTTTATGAATTATACAAAAGGAAATGATCAGTGTTGACAGCTGATTCTTTGAAATAGGGGGTAATCACAAACACCGTTAAAAATACGCCTGGAGTTCACCATTCCGCAGTGCTGAATCTCATCAAGTTTTGAAATGCTATTACCAATAGCATATCTTTCCTAAGACTCATAATTTTCCAGGTATTGTCCTGTCTGACTCAATAAACCTCAGTTTCTACTCTTTAGAAATTGTTATGATTCCTGGGCACTGCACCAAAATTTGCAGATGTTTTGAAGATGTCCTGATCAGCCAAGCTTGGGACATGTGTGTTTTAACCTATTATATAGATATGGCATCCTTGAAACCAGACTACTTTAACTGGTTAGACAGTTCAGAGCAAGGAAGCATGAAATACTGCCTGCTAATGAACAGCTTTGTTTCAGCTGACTATATTTCTGACTATTAAAAAAACAAAAAAAAAAAAAAAAAAAAAAAAAAAAAAAAAAAAACCCACAAAAAAACAAACCCCAAAACTATTTGCCTTCTCCCTTGATCTTTTCATGAAATCTATACGTTGGTGCTGGAAACTGAACATAGTAGTGCCGTTGTTTACCTTAATTCTGAGTGACTTTAGCCTGAAGATTATGAGAGTTTGTCCTTTGCAGAGGGCAAAATAGCTTTTTAAAAGTTTCTGTAAAGGTGACAAAAACATCAGCTCCTTCTAAGCTTCTTGTTGCTTGAGAATAATACGTGTTCTAATGTGTGTGCTTACAAGTGACTTATTCAGAGCTTACCTCAAACTTTCATTATTATCAAAGGTGCCATAAATGTCTTTGTAGTTTCCGTATCAGCATAGCTTTGAAGAGTCTCCAGAAATGAGAGTTTTTTTGTGGGTTCCTTCTTCTCTGTCTCCAAATGCTTATTCTCACTACTTGGGTCATATTTCATGTATTTACTTAAAATAAAGCTATACTGTGTTAAAGATTCTTCTGCACTCAAGGAGATGGAACAAAGAGCCCTCTTCCTTCAAAACCCTTGTAAACATAGAAAAGGAATGTAGATGATATAGGAATGCCAGCATATGGGGAATGCCTGAGCATCTGTAGGCATCATCACTCAGAATTAGCATCAGGAAGCATCAACCCAATTTCTATCTCTCAAAATAGTTGTAAGCATTTTAGAAAGGTGAGTTTTAGAAGTAAACGTGAGAGTGGAAGGAGTTTATCCCAGGTGTGAGGAAACATTTTCAACACTTTTAAGGAGATACAATGGAGTTGGCTGAGCATTTCCTGTAGATACAGTAATCTTGCAAATAGATTGTAAATCCTTCAGATTAAGATCTTCACTTCATTCTCCTGGTGGCTTTCTTCTGACCAACCTGGATGTTTTTTATGGCTGTCTTCATATTGTGGAATGTTACTCTTCTTCAGTTGTTTTGGTCTTGAGCCCAGACCTTGGGATAGATCAGACAGCCTAAATGCAAGTGCATGTGTTGATCCAAGCATGGAGGTAGCTAGCTGACATCAGAAAGGAACACGGGCATTAAAGAGGTTTGGCTGAGATGTAGTACTGCTCTTGCAATTAATACAGATGTAATTACTTTGACTACTTGTCTGTCAGACAGAATGATGGATGTCTCTGAGGCTGTTGCTCTTGCAGTGTACCATTTGTGTGGTTACTATGATTTGTTGGGTGGGATTAATAGGGTTTGAATCCTGTCTTTGCAAAGCTGGATGAGCAAGTGCCAGAAAAATAAAGGGTACCATTTCATTTGCTTTAAATCAAGCTACAGTTCAGTTGGGTACCATGGATGAATGAATACTAGAAAGAATGGGAGATAAATTAACTAATTGAGGAAAATTACTAAAACCAAAGGAAATGGCCTGGATTCTATCCTGGAGACTCTGTCACTGAGTCAAGCAGTTAGCACATGGTTTCTGCTGCATATCTGACCAGCCTCATACTTCCTTCTGGACTTTAGCTATTAAAGTATTTTTGAGGTTGACTCTGTTACTTATCACTGAAATACTGTGAAAGCAGTTGGCCTCTGCAGTTAAAAAGCAGTAACCACTTCTGTTTGTACTCCATAGAATTGTGGTTTGCTGAGGCCATGCCACATTCTGTTCAACTTCAATGCTAACAGGGATCAGGCACCCAGGAGAAGGTCTTTAACATGGAGGGCTGTAGCCACACTCCATGCAGATGAGAACAAGCAACGGTTTCATGTGGACTTTGGGAAATCCCCTAAGAGAATGTAACCTTGGGCATGATGGTGGTAGGTTCATGGTTGGACTGGCTGATCTTAATGGTCTTTTCCAACCTTAATGATTTCACAATTCTATGAACCCTCTCTACTCAAAAATATTTTGTGTTATTGTAGTAGTGATAAGTGGTTTTGAAGTACTTGTAGGTTTGTGTCTGTTTGTTTTTCCTGTTAGTGAAGCAATTTTTGGTGCTGTAAGTCTTTTTCTTGGAGCCTCCTGGCCTCCTCTGCCAGACTGCTGAGTTAAAGGTGGATGTGCATTCACTCACTCTGTTAATGTTTCTCTTTAATGTAGATGTTTTGGTAAACGTTGGTCCTGGCTCTTCTCATGCTCGTAGTGGGCTAGACTCGGAGCTACTGGGGTGAGTCTGGAGGAGGCCACAAAGCTGTTCAGAGGACCAGAGCATCTCTTCTAAGAAGATAGGCTTGGGAAGCTGAGCTTGTTCAGTCTGGAGAAGAGAGGGCTCTGGGAACATCTCACTGTTGCCATCCAGTACTTGAGGGCAGTCTATAAACAAGAGGGGAAACAAGTCTTTACATGAGTAGGTAGCGACAGGACAAAAGTGGATGGTTTCAAATTAGAAGAGGAGAGATTGAGATTAGATGTTAGAAATTCTTTACTGAGAGGGGGGGATATGAGGCTCTTGCACAGGTTCCCCAGAGAAGCTGTAGATGCCCCATCCCTGACTTGTTAAAGGTCAGCTTGGATGAGGCCCTAGGCAGCCTGATCTGGTGTGTGGCAACCAGCCCACAGCAGGTTGTTGGAACTGAGTAAGCTTTAAGGTCCTTTCCAATCCAATCATTCTGTGATTCTGATTTTACAGCATCAGCGGAAATAATGCAATCAATCATGTTCAACATGAAAAATGTGCTCCTTTACAGAAAATGTCCACTATGAGGTTAACTAAAATATTTATTTCAGCCGCTAGCCTGCAGAATTACATTGCACTTTCATGATTTCTTTCTCTTTTTGTCATTGTAAAGTCAAAATTTGACCAAATTGTTTGGGAGTCTTTCCCACAGATATGTTTTCTCTTTAAAGAGATGCACTCCGTTTTGTATTTGTGGAAAAATACCTGAATTACTTTGCTCATGAAAATCAATGTTTGTTGTACTCCCCTGTTTAATAATTAAACTCTGTTTACTGTTCAGTACTTTAAATGATACTTAATAGGTCTGTTGTAAAAACGTGTCACACAGTGAAATGCAATTAAGGCAGCTGATGAAATGAACATGACTAATACAAATTATTACAAATGTAAACAAGAACAAAGTAAACAAACTGAATGTTCGCTGGCCCTTGAATGTGCTCTAGGTCATATAGGCATGATTAGGACCTGTATGATGGTGGCTTTTAAATATGGTTCTCTAACTCCAGTGATCCTTGTTGAGTAACCTCTATCTATTTGTCAACTCCCAGACTTAGAATCATAGAATCATTATGGGTCAAGAACACCTTTAAGGCCATCCAGTCTGACCATCAGCCCATCCCCACTAACCATGCCCCTCAGAGCCACATCTCCGCAGTTCTTGAACACCTCAGGGACAGTGACTCCACCACCTCTCTGGGCAGCTTGTGCCAATGCTTCACTGCTCTTTCTGAGAAGAAATGTTTCCTAATAACCAATCTGATCTTCCCTTGGCACAACTTAAGGCCACTACCTCTTGTCTGATCAGTAGCTGACTAGCTCTAGAGGTTTCTGGTTTATGGTTTTTTTCTGTGTTTTGTTGGACTCAGAAAACTGAGTACTGGCTTTTCCCTGTGCTAACACCCTTCATCTGCTTGGCTTCATTCTCCCATTCTTTTCACAGCTGCTGTGATTGAACTAAGTCACTTGATCCACAATAAGGAAATGGTGATAGGTCATTGCGCTGTATTTTTAGATTCATGTGCATAGTAATTCAAAAGACTCAACTGAGCAGAAGTTTCTGTGTTCTCCATCTAGCATTTCTGTATTATTTTTTTAATTTCTTTTTCAGGGCTGACAACCATATTTCTGACTGCAAGCCAACATCCTTTTGGGTGATGTGTGTGCTTGTGCAATTGATAACATCTGATTGATTTTGCTCCTTTATTACATGTCTAAATCTCCCATTTGCAGACATCTTGCTATATTTATCAGAAAGAGCCCTCACCTCATGTTTCTTTCTTGTAACACCCTCATTAGAAGGCTTTGATTACGCAGGAATGTCGCCATGTCAGGCTGTTCGAGCCCTGCACGCGTCTCTGGTGTGTGGTGCAGATGCTCGGAGCAGGAAGTTGTGAAGCAGACTGATCTGACTGGAATAGGGCCAAAACAGGCAGAAGACTAGGAGGAAATGATTTGGTTTCATGGTTTTCACTCATAAATCTTCATGCTGTTTTTTTGAGAGGTGCCACAAGTACTCAGAGGATGTGATGTAAGAACAGGACACCTATGACATACCATAGGATGTATCCTGCAGAGATGCATCCCTGCATTTATCCCCTAGTGGTGCTGAAAAACAAGCAATTATTCATTGTTTCAGGTGGACGACAATTGCCAAGCATTCAAATGACTCGCAGTTAAATGGTCCTGTCTAGAGCTCAACAGTCACACTAGTTAACAAGGATGTTTTGTTCATGGCTTAAAGGAGTTAAGCTGTGCAATTGCCAGGAGCGGCTTCATTTGTGAAACTGTGATACTATCCTTGATAAGAAATCTGTGTTTGTTCTTGTGGCATGTTTTGTTGGCTTTTTAAAATGTTTTTAAAGCTCAAGTTCTTGCTGGGAAATAAGCATATTTAGAGACTGTCAGAAGGGGAGATAGGAAAGAGGTGAGTACTGCAGAATTGTAGCACTGCCTAGGGAAAGTACACTGTGTCTCTGAGCATCCCTGTGCTGCCTGTGAAATGTCCCCAGCCTCACACCCTTACATTACAAACATCATGGCCTGATAGTGGCCTTTGAGAATCTAAAGGGGAGATACAAGAAAGAAGGAGACAGACTCTTTAGCATGGTCTGTGGTGATAGAAGAAGGGTAAATAACTTCATGCTCAAAGAGGATAGATTTAGGTTAGACATGAGGAAAAAGTCTTTTACAGTGAGGCTGATGAGGCACTGGAACAGTTTACCTAGTGTTGTGGTTGATATCCTGTCCCTGGAGATTTTCAAGGCGAGTATGGATAAACCACTGGACAACCTGATCTAGCTGTGGTGTCCCTGTTCCTTGCAGGGGAGTTGAACTAGATGGGCCTCAAAAGTCCCTTCCAACTCTAAGGATTCTTTAATTCTGTGGTCATGTCAAAAGAAGATTCTGACACGCTCAGATAATAGAAGCATGTGAGATATCTGTAAAGTTTTCTGTGTCTCTAGCCAACCTGCCAAAGAGATGGCAAAGCAAACACTATGTTATCACATCCTTATCATCTGTACAAGTTACATATTATCAATACTATATTAAATTCTGCAATAACAAACAAAGATGGTGCTTGGTGTGAACTGTAGAGTAGGTTTGTAACAAATGATTTGCCTATTGTAATGATTACTAAGAAGGACTTTGCATTCCATAAAGTTTATGGCTTGATATGAATACTTGTCAAAGATTTTGATTTGTAATACCTGCACGAGTGTTTTTTTGAGAGTTTGTCTGTTTTCCAGAATTTTCTTAAGATTTTTTTTTCGTTTTTTTCGGATAGGGGGATACTATGGTTTTTATATATAGAAAAATTACTTTAACTGTAAGCCATGTCCTTA
This sequence comes from Lagopus leucura, assembly GCF_019238085.1. Taxonomy (NCBI): domain Eukaryota; kingdom Metazoa; phylum Chordata; class Aves; order Galliformes; family Phasianidae; genus Lagopus; species Lagopus leucura. Next base: position 25,144,209 of record NW_024962264.1, read on the forward strand.
TTAAATCCAATGACGGCAATGCTTCCCAAAGTGAGGACTTGGGACACGTGGCTTCTCCAGCTGCCCTGGCTGTCCCAGACATTCCATTCCCAACAATTACACCAGAGGATAGATGGTATTTGCTGAATGTATGACAGAGTAAAGCCTGGTGACACAGATAGAAGGGAACTGCCAGATCACGTGCTGCCATAACCTTCCTCATTTCTTAGTACTGGGTAAAATACAAGGATAGGTAATGAACTGTGGTTTCTGTTTTATGGCTGTTAGATTTCTAGTAATACAACTTTTGATGACAAAACAAAGAATAACTTTTTATAAATGATGGAGCAACCCAATGAAGTGGTGAAATATTTACTTAGCTGCAAGCTATGGACTTGCATGTAAATTTTCAGGCCCTTCCTATGTAAGATTATTGTTTCTTTTACGCAGTGAAGCAAATAATAGCTTGTAATAACAAAACAGCAAGAAATTTTTTCTTCATATCACACAAAGGAAAGCGTTTAACCTTGCTTTAACTGCTAGTTGGTGTGACAAAAATGTTACTCCTTAGGTGATGATTTTCAATGCAGTAGAGTACAGCCCAACTTGGCAACACACGATGTCATGTTCTTTCAGTAATTTGCTGTGAGAAGCAGCAAAAGTTTCGGCTCTGTTAAACAGCTTCTCAAATACATCTGCAGAAAATGAACTTGCAGTTCAAAGATTAAAGACTGTAGTTTCTTCTTTCCTTGGAGGTGCTGAAGAAGTGTGGAGATGTGGCATTGAAGGACATGATTAGTGAGCACAGTGGAGATGGGTTGGACTTAGTGATCTTAGAGGTCTTTGCCAACCCTTATGGTTCTATTCTTGAAAGTAATATCACGATGGCATTCTTAATACAGAGCTCTTTGTCCATTCACCCTAACAGTTTCCTCAATCACCAGAGCCCAGTGTAAAAAAAAGTTGATAACACCTTTTCCTGTGAATGACTGCCATTTGTTGGAACCAAGGTGTTTTACAAGTATTGAGCAGATTTGCTGAAAAAAAATCTCAGGTTCTCAAGGGAACTGATGGTTGAAATGAAAAACTGTTGACGTTTTGGAGCTGTTAGAGACTTATAGCAGCCAATGAATGCAGGCAGCGCAGCCCCGGGGAGGCTCACCAACAGGGCAGAGGTTTCATACTACTCAATTCTCAGAGGTAACAAGAGCTACCATTGCATTTCAGATCTGAGTACAATAATCTCAGTAAGGTCTGATCTGTCTGTGTCATGTCCTCTCCATACCCAGTGCGGTGCTCCTCCAGGCAGGCACTGTCACATGATGGTATTCCCAACTGTCCAAATGTCTCTCCCTCACCCTGAAGTTCTGCAACTTTTCCCATTACTCCAGGGGATAAAACTGATCTGTGATTTCTTTACTTTGCAGTTCTATATTCAGACATTGTTATGAGCTTTCACTGTTGTCCTAAGAGGTCAATATTACTTGTGAGGTTTCATAGTTGTGGAAGAAGAGCAATCGGTATCTTAAGATGTAAATTTACAGGCAATGTCTCACAATTTGATGTCTGCTGGGGGAGAAAATTCTGTATTAGGATTGCTGGGCTCATCCAATATGGCAACTCGTGTTTTTAGGAACAACTGTAGTGAAATCTAGAGGCCAGATTTCCATTATGCGAAGCATTGTAGAAATGTATCTTGAAAACTGTGGATGTATAGTAAGTATTTAATTATATAGGGAAAAAAATATTAATTACTGTTCTAGTGTGTGTTCCATTCATATAATTTATACTGAACATTAAATTATTTTACTCGATGTAATGAATAAATTAAAAACAAATAAGAAGCCAATAATAGTGGGTTTCCAAAAATTACTTAAAACAATTAAATTTTACAGTTGACTTAAAAATAATTTCTAAATAAATAAGTAATTATTTGGATGGGATTCATCTTTGAAATCCCTAAGGCAAAAATAAGTTTATATTTATATACCATTAATGAACTTACTTTGTGGTAGAATTAAATGCTGCAGGCGTGCCAGAACAGTATTTCTTTTCCTCAATGGAAAAAATCTTAATGATCCTAATACATATATTGTCATAAATTATTTACTCAGTTGTTTACTTCTGCAGTGGCTAGATATCTTCTTTCTTAACCATCATCTTGCAACATAAACTAGTGACAGCATCGAAGAGCCATCGCTCTGAGTACTTCTGTCTGTGGTAGTCTGCATTTCTGTGGAGATGGGTTTGAAATATTAACAGGTGACACGAGATGATATAATTTTTACAGAGTATTGTGTGTGTTGGCATTTTTGAATTGTCCAATATTGTTCCTCAGGAATGCAGTGGTCATAGAGGAACATTCAAGGATATTTAGGTGATCGAGAAAGTGGAAGAAATTTCCACAATTAGGCTTCCAGCGCTTGGCTGCTATATCAAAACTTGTGTAAACTTGCAGTGGTGAAAAGCTCAAGTTAATTAAAGTCCCACCCTGCTTGATTATGACTCAAAAATGTCAGCCAGTTCAGTAAATCAAATTAAGCATCTATCCTCACGAGGAACCAACACTTCCAGTAAATCAATGGGAATTTGCCTGATGAAGATCAGTCCCCTATGAGGATTTTGTTTCTTTAGTACAAGTCTGAATGATAGAACTATCTCAGGGTTATGTAGATAAATTAAAATATGAGAATATTAGAAGGTCCATATGCAGAAGAACAAGCAAAGAACAAACTTGGGTACATTTATTTACAGACTTATTCAAGGCTTACTTGACCCATGAGACAGCAATATGAAATAAGACATAAGAAATAAACCCAGCTCTAACCAAGTGTAGAACAATATAGAATAATATTTAAGTATTTCCATTTGGATCAGCTTCAGATGGCTGCTTCTAGTGAGAAATCATGCCTCAATAGTTATGGTTAATGGATTTGCAGATGAAGTTGAATCAGAACAAGTAATTGATTTTGATTTTTCAGAATGATTTTTATATGGTTTCTTGATATAATGTTCAGGAAAATAGCTATGTAACTAGAGACCACAGTCTTTTTATGGAAAATGAGGCAAGTATACAGCTAATTACAGAACACAGAAAAGGGCATGTTGTCCTTATGGAATTGATGGTTGGACTTGATTATCCATGGAGGTCTCTCTCAACAGTAATGATGCTGTGATTCTATGAAATTGGAGCAAGATTTCAAGGTCACACTTTGTGGAGTCTTTGGAGAGTGTACATGGTTCTACATTTGGAAACCTCTCTGTGTTCCTACAGACTGTGAGAAGTGGGGGGCAAGTGGGTGTCTCTGTTTGTCAACTCTCCTAAATGATTACAAAACCATGCAAAGAGGAGTTGGTAATTGAGTGTTGGTGTTCATGAGCTGTGCTGGAATGAACTTTGGGCTGTGGCCTCAAAGCCTCATGCTTTGCTTGCAGCTGAGTTAAGGGAAAGTCCATGCAGACAGCCCCAGGCTTTTGCAGAATTAGCTACACACAGAAAAAATTTCCAGATCACGATGGAACTTCTTCAGAGCTTGGGTGGGCAGTGTGTGCCTCTGGCATCACTTAGCTCCATGCAGTCAGTGGTGCAGCATTCAGCTGGAGATGGATGACTGTGAGTATCTCCAGTCAGATCACGTTAACACAACAGCGATCCAGTTACTAAGATTTGTAAGCTATGGATTAGTTAGATTTCACCTGTGGCTTTGTGTGCTTGGCATCCTGCCACCATCAGTAGGAGTCTGAAGGGGAGTACCTGTGCTGTGTGATTCAGGAACCTGAGTAAGCATTAATTATATCTTTTGTTCTGTGCTCTGTGGGTTTGGAACTGTTAAGCCTAATCTAGCTGACTCGCTGCTTTGCTGCGATTTGTTTGGTCATGTTACATCGCTGAGACTCTGTGAATGATATGGGCAAGAGGTTATGGTTTCATCACTCACTGGAGCCAAGTGGTGCCAGCGCAGTACTAGGAGGTTGGAGAAAACAGAGAGGATGTCTCAACAATAGCTTCACTACAGCTAACTCTTCAGAAACAGTGATGATAGATGCCTTGTGCGTGCTGACAGCACAGGGTTGTGCACCAGCCGTGTATGAAATGCCAAACATTGATCAAGCACTAAAACACAGCTTTGATCATACTGGCAGTATGAAAGAGAGTAGATTGTCAAAGCTGTCATGTCAAACACTGACTCCCTGGCATGCTGGAATGACAGTATTTGTCAAGATGGGCTTATCCTATACATTATGTTTTCTGAAAATTGTTATTAGCACTTTATACCAACAAAGGACGTGCACAATTAAGCTATGAAGTTTCACGACCTCTCAGTATGGCAGCTACTGTTCACTCTGTCTGTTTTATTGCAGTTTTTATCACTAGTGCCTTAGTGACCCGGCATGTTCTACAGTTTTGAGACAGAAATCTTGTATGCTGTAAGATACATAGAGCATCATTTGTCTCCTTGATGAAAATTTTAGTACCAGGCACTTCATTTCCTGTGTTGATCCCGTGGTGCCCCTTTATTCTCACATTTCTTTCCTATTTATGGGTGGAGGGGAAGTGAACCTTGTGTTGTTTTTATACCTTATTTGTATTTAGAAAGGAAAATATGAAAGCAGAAAATCTTTCTTGTATAGTCTTTCCCTACCAGGTATCCTTGGGAAAAATCTTCCTGACTCCAGGGATAAGTCTGGGATCTCAACCCTCTCATATAAGAACATGTGCATCACACTGTAATTTCTGGGTCAAGGAGTCATAAGGAAATGAATTGATCAAAAAAAAAATCACAGGGTTCTAGCAAAAAGCAAAGCAAAGAAAGGTGAAAAGATTTGCTATGAGTTTCAAGATGTGTAAGAAGTGTAAGAAGTGTTGCAGCAGTGGAGAAATAGCATCTGTCCAGGCAGGCTTCTTTCTGCTGGATGAAGGTACTTCTGCTGCAGAGGAAATGCTGCTACCCTGAGTTAGACTGGAAATTCTTGGGGATGTATTCCTTCCAATTTCTCATAAACCAAAGTCTAAAATGTTTTGTTTTATCATTGCTTTTGTTGTTGTTTTAAAAAGGTTTTATATAAATGTTTTATTTTGTGTCACTTTAAGTGATTGTTCTTCCAAGGAAGAAACTGTTCTGCTGTAGTTGAGAACAGTGAAAATGGAGCAAGGCAGTAAAGAAATGAGCAGGAGGATGGAGGGAAAATGTCTTTTAAGCTCTTGTGAAAGGCCCAGTATTGCAGTTACTTGTTTCAAATATCCGTCCTCCAGGGTGATAAGTGAAAAACTTAAAATGCCAATTGATCTGGGTGGGAAGTGGAAAGCTGCTATAATCCAATTAATCACAGAGCACTGGATGTCTCTGAGTCGATGCAGAACTCCAGTGCATGCTCAGCTGTTACCCTTTCACAATGAGTAGTACAGTTGTCACTGTGAGACTCCTGCCAGCAAAAACATCCGCTGGGTTCGTTTTACCACCAAATATTTTTACACTTCTGCACTAATAAATACAAACTACCCTGGCTGGAGCAGGCATGTCATCCTACCGCTGCTTGCATTGCACCAGGGAAGGAGGTTGAGTTTTGCCACGGCCACAGGAGTGCATGTGCCCCACTGCAGGGATTGTGGCTGTGATGGAATTGGTCCTTCTCAGGATTTTAGCCTCTCAAACTGAGAGGCAGCAGGGCAAGTAGAAAATAAAATAAGCTTTTACAAGAATGCTCTGTTGACAGTCCATATCAGTTCTTACTCAAGCTTTGTTCTAAACGTGCCTACATACATGCAGAACTTGTGATGTGATGATGCACAATGAATTTGCCTGAGCTTAGAAGTTCTGCAATGTTCTGTAATGTACAGGGGAACATGACAGATGTGCAGTGTGTTCGTGGCTGCTTTTCTTTGACATGCGGAAATATGTACTGGAGCAATCAGCAGAAGGGCAGCCTGCAATAATGCCTTCTGTGTAGCACATAGGATCATCCATTGGGTGATGCTCCAGTCTTCTGCCACCAAATCTGTAGTGCCTTTATGTATAATTGCTACCCCTCTATGTGCCACAGATCTAAGAGTTGTGATACCACAGCTGAGTGGAAAAAGAACTGCATGCCCAATATGATCCTACTGAGCTTGACCTAAAAATGCTCCAGGTATTGAGATCAACAGGATCACTGGTCAGCTAGACATTCTTAGTTGGAAGGATTGGCCTTGCAGACTTCAACTGAACTTTTTTAAGGGTGTGCCAAGCATTTAACTGCTGAAAATATACTTGTTTCCAACACTGCAGAAGACTTTCACTGTTGAACTCTCTAATGTCTATGTTTGATATCAATGGGAACATTGCTGAATGTGAGATTAGAGCACTGTTCTGTTTTCGGCTCACAGTGTCAATGAGGAGGTGTATATTGGGTACTTTATCATTTCAGCAATATAGGATGAACTGTTATGGGAACAACCTTCTGCTGCTATACCAAGAGCTTCCCAAGTTGTGTCACAATGGCAGTGCCCTTTCTTGGGCAAATGGCACATTTGCTGACACTGAAAAAGCATCTCAGGTTGAGTTTCTGGTTAGCATCTGTAATGCTGGTGCTTGGTTCTTCTTTGTATGTATGAGTGTGCCAGCCCATCAGGGGCTGGGGCCCTCAAGAGCTGTGCTTTATTTTACTAAGGGATTGACAGATAAAAGTTTGGGTGTTGTGAAAATACTTCTGCAATTAAAGACAGTGGACCAAATTAGGAATGAAAAATGTGGTCTTGATCTCTAAATAAATCCCCCCACCACCAGCTAGCTGCTCTCAGTCATTAGTTTCTAACTTTAGGTGATTTCAAGTGTTTCAGTTTGAAAGCATTGCATTTAAGCCATTAGATTTGCATCTGTTTATGGCTATTGTAGTCTTACGGGTAACTGCTTTTGTCTCTGAAAAGAGATGAGTTATATTTACCTTCTCAGTTGTGCCTTGAAATTTAACAAACGTCTGTGTATAGGAAGTCTTCTGAATATCCCACTGCAGTGTATACATAGGGAATAACTGTTCTGCACTCAGATGTTCCAGTAGAAATGCAGAGTAAACCTGTTTTCTTCAATGCAGCAATGATAATGCTCACTGCTGCCATGAGATCAGACTGCTCTGTAGTTTTGCCTTACTTAAAATCAACGCATTTTATTTCTTCCTGCAATGTGTTTTACAGGGCTTTCCATCTGAAAAAATATATATTGAATTCTTCTTTCTGTTTAAATCTGTCTACTATAATTGTAGCTTAATCCAGTGCCTGATGAGCACGATTATATTTCTCCAACACAGATGTTCCAGAAATTTGCATTTTGTTGACATCAATACTTAATTTTATTTTCCTAAAGCTCAATTTGATTTTTCTAAAGAATTATATAAACAAGAACACGTGTGTAACTAAGCTGTGTTTCCCCCACAGCCTCTTGGATTTCAGTCCTTCACTTCTGGGTGGTCACTGTACTAATGGCTGTTCTCATACAGTAGAGTATAGAGTGCTAGCTCTGATATAAATGAAAATACAACAGAATCATGTTTTCAGTGAAGGCGTTTATGCTATCTCACTGCACTCATCCATCTCTTCCTGTGGTTGGCAGGAGAAAACTGTTTTGTTGTTACAGTGACAACTTGGGATATGGTTTAACACTGAAAGGAAATTGATAGCAACCTTAAGGAAGTCTTTCACTTCTTAGCAGTCCCTGCACGTCAGCTTCACTGCAGTCCAACCTACCTAAAAGTTGGTGGGTGAAGTTGGCCAAACCACATTGCATGATAGCATTCACCATCTAGGTCTGAAATTGCAGCAGTGCTGATAAGTCCTCCCCAGTTTGGGTCTGCCAGCCACTCGGACCCCTGTGGTGTGAGCGCCCTTCTCCATGTTTGGGTTCACCATTCTGAATCTCCAAGGTGGACCCATCCAAGTCTAATTCATTCCTTAGAGGTGCTCCCCTGCTTCAGGATGTGGTTGGCTCCTGAAAACATACTGAGCTGAAGGAATGGCTGCGGGGGCTACATCAGTGCTGGATTCTTCTTTCAGGCTTAAGAGAGCCAGATATATTTGGTCTTATGCACAGTTTGCAGCTTTCAGTATACCTAATGCAATCATCTCATTTGAAGGACATGATTTCAGTTCATTTCTTCCTTGTCTTTGAGGTTAAGGCTTTAACTAATTGCAGATATTAACCAAATCTATTTTTATACTACATGTTTTCTTCCCTATCCTGCTGCCACAGACTAAATGACACAATGTCTGTAAGGAGGCAAAGCTTCACTGCAGCTGCTATACTGCTCTGTCCCAAATGAGTTCAGCCTGGGGGAAAAGAAGGGGTAAGCTTAGACCTCTGCCCTTGACAGCGGATGTGCATTGTTACATTTGCTGCGTGTATGATCTGAGGCCTCGCTCAGCACTGACTTCCTTATGGAAGGGATCTGCTGAAGTGCTTCTCTCCATCTGCTCCTGTTGGGAAGATAGGAAACACTTTCCTTTTGATGTCATCTTTCAACAGTTACTCCTTCATCTCTCCCAGAGGACATGGCTGTCATGTACCATACACATACAGTAAGTGCAGGCATCCACAGTATTTGACTGTACACCATATAGTTAGGAAGTTAGGAATATAAATTACTGTGGAGTATAGTTAATCCTACGTGTAACACTGCCTTCTGATCAATAACAGATGCTCCTGCCAAGCAGCTGTGCCACAGGCTGTAGAGACAGCATTTGTGCCAACCTCTTGGATGCTAGCTTGAACCTATAAAAGTGAGAAGGTATTTAAGTGAGAGAAGAATTCAGTTTGTGGAGGAAAAATGAACTTTTTCTGGAAAAGAAAAAAAGAAAAAAAAAAACTGCAAGCCAGGAGCTATTTTGTTCTTTTAGTTTTATTTTTACTTGTTTTGAGTCAAGAAAGGACAACTGTGTTTATCTGCATTGCCCCTTTCCAAACCAGAAGATGGGAGGGGGTTTCCTTTTTGAAGTCTGGTATCAGGGTTTTCATGAGCTTTGTTTCCAGTGAGGGAAAAATAATCCTGTGCCTTTAGGAGAGCATTGAAAGCATAATGTGAGAAAGATGCCTTGATAAATAAGTGCCTTTGTGGTAATAACAGAGATGGTTCTTGGCTCCTTTCTAAGAACAGCTCACCCTGTCTAAGGTGATATTGAATTTATTTTGGTAAGGTGATTGATGTTAGCTAAGACTTGGTCTGGTTTTCAAAAGACAAAAAGCAAAACAAAAAATAGAAGCTTTTTCTTTATTAGCCTGGGGAAGAAGAGACCACGGGTAAGTTTATTCCTGGCGATCCTGTAGCGCATCTGAAAAATGGCATTATTTGATGTACTGTGAGTTATCTGTTCTTGAAGAAAACAAAGGGACAGGCAAGCAAAGCTTCACCTTGACGCATCAAATCTAGCTTCTGTTTCTTTCATATAGATGCTGTCATTTAAAACAAAAGTTGTTTGAGCTTGATCACTTTTCCCTTGTCAGTAAAGAAGGTGTCCAAGAACATATTGCTGTCTTTTTCCTATCTTGCCTCCATGCAGCAATACATGAGAGGTATTTCTGCCATCTGCTCTTTCTCTCTTTGCAGTCTCCTCCTTTCCAGTTTACATGCCAGTCTGCAAGACCAAAAAGCACCTGTGTTTTATCCCTGGTCTGGGATATTCCTTAGTCTGATCAGGTTTTAGAAACCAGGTCTAAACCAAATATTTACTTAAACTGTTCTCATAAAAACAGTTCTCTGGTCGTGATCATCAGGACACAAACACATCAGTAAGCTCTAAGTTTTCTTCTTTTGCCTCCAGGAAATCACTGCTCATTTCTCTCTCTTTCGAGACATTTCAAAATAGCAGCTGCCCATTTTATTGGTGTCTCCTCCGGATTAGACCAAAGTTTAAAAATTGTTTTGTATGTTTATGCATAACTCATTGAAGAAGGTTCCCGTCAAGTCTGCCAGCTTCCAGAAACAACCCTCCAGTCTCAGAACAGATGTCCCTTGAAAATATATTTGTATTTTCAAATAGGCTACAGAGTAAGGAGGCAGTTCCTCTAAGCTCCATTTGAGATAAGAGGACTTCTGAAATTAGTGCAAAGCGTGTAAGCAAGTTGTTTTGAATCAGGACTCTGAAGAGCTCTGCTCAGTTAGCTGATGAGGAAATTGCCTCGTTTCCTTTTTCTTCAGATGCCTAATGATTTGGCATCACTATCTACAAGAGAGAAATTGGCTTGCTCCATAAGCAGAGGTAGAAGCTATGGACAATCTTCACGTCTGCTCCTCATAATGAAGCATACTTGCAGGAGTAACTTATTTGTAAATAAGCACAGGAGAGCAAAAGAAGGCTTGAATGTACGGTTTTATTGTTGGAACACACCAAAGTATTCCAGTAAGAGAGTTGACTGTGAGTTTACGAACACGCTGACTCAACAGAATAAATACTACAGTTTTTGCCCTTTGAGTGTATTGGCACTCTATGAAAGAATTTGTATTTTGTAGACACAGATGATGGCTCTGGCTGGAGATGCTTTTCTTAAGTTATGAATGTTGAGACCATTTCTGTCAGCCCCAAGTTACTTTTTCCAATGATAATATTCTGTGACAATATATTAGAACTTCAAAGTAATGGGAAGTGCTGAAGAATATCTGGAACTGAGGCCTGAGCATTTCAAAAATCATACCTGAAAGTAGTCTTTTTAAATGAAAAAGATTTATTCACTAACAAGAACAAATATTTAAGGGTAAAGAGATGCTGCTCTTTGAAGAACTAAACGATTTAAGGAAAACAGTGAAAACTTTCAGGGAATAATAAAATGTTACAGAAGCAAAAGGATAATGGTGAGTCAGAGGCAGATATGAAGAGAACAAGAGGGTTAGGAAGTGAATTAATAGGCAAGAAAATACACATTCAATTTGTGGGGTGAAAGATTTTGGTTTAATTTATATTTCAAATGTTTTCCTTGCTCCAGATAATATCAACACTTTTTGCAGAAAGAGAATACCTCCCTGCAGAGGACGTGTAATTTTCCTCCTCTTTACCAAGCCTAAATGGCAACCCGTGGGAAGGCATTTGCCCACAGCCTCAGTTGCCCCCTGTTTTGAGCTTCCCAGCTCTGTTTCTGCTCTCTCTCTGGGCAAATTTGAGCTGGCAAGGTGTTCTGCCACATGCACGATTTGCAACGCTACTTGCAGTTGCAGACTGTACTTGCAGATTTCTATATGTTCTTGGCCTCTTGGAACTGGAAAATGCCAAAGTCAGATACAGGACATGATTGCCATCATTTGCTTAAAAATGTTTTTATTTCATGCATCTATGGAATGCACTGAACCTGAGTCATCTACAGAAAAGTCACTGGAATGATAACAAGGGTGTATTTGGCCCTACAAATGGCATGTGAATCTCCTCACAACCAGTCTTACGTTTCCAGTATTTCCTTCCTGGAAGCCGACTGGAATCCTTGTAATAGTCTAAGCATAAAAATCTGATTTCATGCTCAGTAATTGCAGATTCTCAAGCCACTTAAATTCTAAGCATCTCTGAAAACAACAGCTGATCCCTGTGTGCAAAACCATCCTGTATCCAAACATAGCCTGTTGCATTCAGTCTGCTGAGTCAACTGCAAAGCCCAAAGATCTGCCATGATGGAGGGAGTGTGGGGCAGCAGTCTGTAGAATAATAGAATCATTAAGATCGGAAAAGACCTCTAAGATCATCTAGTCCAACAACAGACCCATCCCCATCATGCCTACTGACCACGTCCCTCAGTGCCACATCTCCACGTTTCTTGAGCCCTCCAGGGATGGTGATCATCACTTTCCTGGTGAAATCTGTACTGAAGAAATTGGACTCCATCCTCATTCAAGTAAACTTCTTGCTAGGTTCAGTGGAACTTTGCTAAGGATTGACTACTAAAGTTTTAATAATTTGTAAACTACGTACGTAGCAGAATTGTAGCCATGAATCTCCAGTCTGTTTATCAAAGCTTTCAGGAGTATACCAGGTGTGTAAATCCACCTAATAAATGGTTTCCTCTTTGCTGGATTAATATTCAATGGGAAGCCACTGCCATTTTTCTCTCCTTACTGATAGCAACAAGCAAGTATTTCTTCTAAAGAAAACTTAAAGTTGAAAGCAGAAGTTCATGTGTAGCGATAGAAATACAGTGTCCCTGTCAGGCTGCACACAGAACATGAGCTGCATCTGTATGGAGTCCTGGGAAAAATCTCTGCAATGAAAATGGTGTTATTTCTTGCTCTTAGGTATTATTGCTATTAACATATATATTTATATATATATATATATTAATATATATATATATTAACATATTTTATATGTTAAAAGTAAAATCAGGAAGGTGACTGTCCGCACTTGAGTTTTCCAAACACATTCTGTGTGAAACTGAACTCAGTGATGTGTTTCTTAGCATGCTCAAGAAAAATGTAGTGGTGTGGAGCAGGCTCTCTTCATGTATCACTGAGCTTCCATTTTGCTTCCACAAAGTTTTGTAATAATAGTGCAGAGGAGGAGATGCATGAATGTAAGGTACATTTTTATGCAGAATGCAAACTGAACTGGAGAAATAAAGAAAAAAAATCCATTCTGTTAAGTTCAAAGGAAGGATTATAGGGAGTGATTTGTCTGCATGGAAATGCAGCTCTAGAACTGGCAAGATCAGAGAATTATACAATGTACAGGGCTGATAAAAGCTGAGTTTAAGACTGGCTGTGGGCTGCTTTAATATGTTTATATACTGTGTTTTGGATAAAGCCTTGTATATATTATTGAGATTATTCAGTGTTTTAGATAGATTGCTTAAATAAATGAGCTAAGAAAAACATGAAGCAGTTTGGGTTATTTGGCGCTGGCTTTTTCAAACTGTAGACAGACTTTCACTGCCCACTCTTTTCTCTTGCTACTCATGCCTGGCATGAGCAGCTAGGTAATAGATTTTGAGGGAACTCAGTTATTTCTTGCTGCCTGACACCATTTTTATCTGAATACTGAAACAGATTCTTCTGGGAGTCTTGAGGGGGTTCCGTAACTTCATATTTGCAATGTGTGTGACATTCTGGCGTCCACATATGGTGATGGGCAGCACTCTGCATCCCTCTGCTCTTGCTGAGGATTCACTCCCTTTGCTCTAAATTTCACAGCTTCCTTTCGTGCCACTGGTTCCTTCTTGAAGCAATGAAAAGTAAATCCCTACAAAGTTATTCCACATCATGCCTTAAGTTGTGCGAGTAGAGGTTCAGGTTGGATATTAGGAAAAATTTCTGCTCCAAGGATGGAAATGCATTGGAACAGGCTGCCCAGGGAATTGATGAGTCACTGTTCAAGGAGGTATTCAAGAAAGTGTTTACAAATATCTGAAGTGTGGGGGTCAAGTGGATGGGGGCAGATTCTTATCGGTGGCATGCAGCAATAGAAAGAACAAGGGGCAATGGGCAGGAACCAGAACACAGAAAATTCCATATGAACACAAAGATAAACTTATTTATGTCAGCGACAGAGCACTGGAAGGGCTGCCCAGTGAGGTTGTGGAGTTTGCTCACGTTCTCCTTGTATAGAAGCTATTTCATATCTGTGATGTATCTGTTGATGTTCTCTTCGTGCACTTCTGATTAATGACATTAAGCAAACGTAAATCCTGAATACTTTGCTGAGCAACTTAAGTCATCTGAAGAGGTATATATAGTAACTGCGACTGGGATCATTCAGCAAGTGACAGGCTCTGTCTGAAGGAAATGAGGAGCTGCACTGATGTTGTGGGGTGGGCAGTTAGGCACCACAGTTTGGTGTGATTTTGCACTGACTTTTTTGCTCCTTACTGGCAGATGGACTGCCTGGAGGCTTGGTACCAGGGAGGAGAGTTAGAGACTTGAACAGTTCTGCCGCTGGGGAAGTACCTTGTGAAAAACAGACCAAAAGAATATAAAAGAAATGGTACAACTAAGAAATGATGATAGATTAAGCTGAAAGTGGACTGAATTGGAGGAGGAAGAGACAAATAGAGAATGGATAGAGAAAGGTAGTACTGCCAGTCCTCATCATGGTCCTTCTCTTTCTGATAAATGACTACAGGAGGTTGGCTTTGCAAATGAAATTCTTCAGAGGTTTGCATGAAAAAGCTCAAAAAAGAGAAGCAGAGTGATTTAAAAAAGAAAAAAAAAAGTTAAGGGGGGAAAAGTTATTTTTTGAATTTAACAATGTCTGTGATTTTCAGTTTGTTTTATGTTTCAAAATATGAGATTGTGAGCAGGCAATAGAAAGATTCCAGTGTATTGCCAGATACATATTAATGGTGCGAACATGAGAGAAACAAGAGAACATAGAAGAAAAAGGGGGAAAAAGGAGTGCAGGAGCTGGGCGTTTAGTTGTCCACTGAACTCAAGAGAGCATCAGAAGGAAGTTGGAGGATGGAAATTTCAGAGACTACACCGTATAAAATAGTGCTGTAAAATGGATGTGAGAATGCAGTGCTCTCTTTGGATGGAGGTCCCAAATTCTTCCATACTTTGTGATCTGTAGTTACTCTGAGAGTTTGGATTTCAGAAGCTGTGAAAGGCAAAATAAATCAATACCAACACTGCTGCTTGCTTTCTTTCAGGCAGAACACATTTTTCTCAAATTAAAATATAATTATGGACTTGACGTGTTCTGAACATTTTATTTAGCTGAGCCGAAAATTATGTTCTCTGTAAAGCTGCTTTAAAGAAAAAAAAAATAATAATAAAAAAATCCACCTAATTATAGCAGCAGTGTGGAGGAGGTCTTCTATTATATTGTATGATACATTTTGACAGCTGGTTTTTACTGGAAGGTTTTCAAGTCCATCACAAAAATGTTTTGAAATGTTTAAAACGGGGGAACACATGTTCTGTAGCTGTGACAGAGCCGGCAAAGGCAAAAAGGGCTTTTGTGTTTGTTTGGGTCAGGGATGTAGCAGTGGTTAATAGAATATTCTCACCTGGGGGGGGGATCTAAGTTTTTTTCAGAATCTTTACTGGGGTTATAAAGGAGGGAACTGCATGTTTATTTGGCACATACGTTCAGTGGGTGGGGAGGTGTTGTAGATCTTAATGTTATAGATTTGGTGTGGCAAGCTCACTATTACAGTCAGTGGGCTGAGAGTAGATGGGACATCGGAAGCAGGCAACAATCCATCCTTAACCCCATCTTTCTGCCGTTCCTTTAACATATAAACAGAACCCCAAAACGTTCCTCCTCGAGAGATTTAAGGAGGGAGCCTGCAGCTACATGGGCCGCACAATGAAAATATACAAACACACCAAGCTCAGCCAAAGCCAAGTTGAGCTGGCACGTGGAAAAACACAAGGACAGGAAGGACAAGAGTGAGACTTCTCACTGTGCTGGGTTTTCAGACACAAACTCTTTCCTTCTTTCTCAAAGCATACCAAAGGGATGCCTCAGTCTTCTGGACTTATCTTTTGGGCAGGGCACTCGTGACTTGCTGGTTCTTGCCTGTTTTCCCTGGGTGGGAGTGGAGGGCTGCAACAGGCGCCTTGTCTGCAGCAGGATTGGACAGTGAATCAACAAGAGACAGAGAGCAAAGCCCAGGCTGTCCTCAAGCTTGATGCTATGCTGCTCAGTTCCCTCTGCCCCCATGTACATGATCAGTGAACGTCAGCAGCAAAAGCTCAAGCTCTACAAAGGTGGTGGAGTCACTGTCCCTGGAGGTTTTTGGGAACTGTGGAGATGTGGCACTGAGGGGCATATGGGGATGGGTTAATGCTTGGACTTGATGATCTTAGTGGTTTTTTCCAACCCCAATGACCCTATTATTTTATGATTTCCATGCTGCAGGGGCAAAATTTTCCCCTTTAAAGCAAAGAAATCGTTAGTTATCTCCAGTACACTGAGAAATGTATGTATTTGGGGTCTCTTGGAACTCTGGTTTTTTCAACAGGTTTGAGGGAACACTGAAAATAGACACACTTCCCTGAATATGGGTTAAAGGAAAGTTTGAGTGTATCAAGGTGGCTAAAAATCACCTTTCTGTAGAGGGCTGTCGAAATGAAGGTTTGTGCCTAGGTCAGTTCAAAGGGCGTAAAGGATGTTCCTTACGATGAAGTCTGAACAGGGGATGTGATTTTTCACCTTAATAAGTGACAGCCTCTCCCAGTAAATCTTTTGTGCCAGATCTTTTGTCTAACAGCGACCTGCGTGTGTCAGGACAAGGAAAATTAAAGGGAGTTAAATTCTGTAGAGTAGCTATCTTTGTTTAATAGATAACTTTTCTCTGGAGATGAATAACTTCTGTTATTCTTGTAAAATATTTCTTTCATGACCCATATAGGCAAATTCATCAACAAGTTATGCCATGCGTGAATTTGGCACCAAGACTGAATGCATTTAGGTATTTACTCATTCCGCTAATACTCATTTACATCAACTGACATTGGATCAGGCTTCAGGGAAATAAGATTTGCTTTGATTTAGCTCAACTGTGAAGTACGTTCAAGTTTGTTTTTTGTTTTTTTGTTTTTTTTTTCCACTGTGTGCTGAATTCCAGAAGCTTTTATTTGAATTTCAACCTTTGCCTGATGGAACTATCCCAGGAATCATCTTATTTGCTATTTTTATTAGCATTTGTATTCTATGTGTAATTACTTGGAAAATACTGCTTATCGAGATTACTACATCAGTTAGCAAAAACTGAGGAACCCACTTTTCATTTTGAAAAGCAGTTTGGACATGCACATCCTTTCAGTGAATCCCTGGTTTCAAGGTCAGTAATGGTTTTGCAAATGAGGCTTGGGACTTGTCTGCACGAGTGGTCTGTATATGAGAAATGAGTATGATTTCTTTGATGTGAAGATGGATCCTATCTTATGTCAGGGTATCATCAAAAGAAATTACTGCGTTTAATTCTCCTGCAAGTATATTCTGATATTATTTAAAATATTACACCTCTCTGTCATGCTGATGTGCATGATTGGGTACAGCAGCTCACAAACATCCAAAGAGATAATGAAGTTTTGATGAGGCAAATTTCAGCTGCTGATGAAGGGGAGCAGGAAATACTGCATGCTACTGCTTCTTGAGGTTACAAGATTGAGTTCAATTGGCTGAAGGAAATTTCAGAGAGAACATTTTTTAAGATGACTACTTAAACACTGGTTTTGCTTTACTAGAAAATGAGTTTCAGTCCTTCAACAGGCACTCAGACCAATATTCTCCATTTCACCTCTGTGCACTTAGGTTTGATTCCCATTTGCTTTCTTCAAAGGAAAATTATGCACTTGTTGCTATTTTGATCCTAAGAAGCATGTTAAAGTTCAACTAAGAAAAAGAAATGGGAAGGGCAAAGAAATGGAAAAATACCCACATTTCAGAATCCATAGACATGTCTCCATGATGTGGGCTGTGCATTCCTCACTGATGGATTTTTAGACTCCTGTTCTCACAGAATCACTAAGGTTGTAAAAGACCACTCAGATCACCAAGTCCAGCCATCAACCCAACATTTCCATGCTCACTCTTCTTCTGCCCTTTGTTTATTTTTAAGAAGCTTTTTGATAGAAATTCAGTGCAATTTTCCATTAAACTTGCTACCTGAAAAATGAATTTGATGTTTATTGACAACATTATAATTTTGGCTTTTCAGGAAAATCAGTCCTGAAAAAAGTGAGCATGGGTAATAGAGTTGGCTAAAAGGAGATCCCCATGCTTCCACCTGAAGTGTGCTAACACTTCCTTTGGTCCCATACACACATGTGCCCAGGTGTACAAGTGTGTTCTTGATCAAGACTTCACTTCAAAGTTAAATGACGAGGGGAAAGAAGTAATCCATCTGTCAATGTTTATGCTTTCATGAATTTGAGGGTAATCACTCAACTATACAGAGCACTTAGCTTAGCTATTATACTATTTATGTAAAAGTAATATTTCACTTATTACAACAGGAATATGGAATTTATACTATAGATGAGCCAGATAAAGACTCCCTATTTAGATTTGGATCAAAAATATGTTCCAAAGGCATTAGTCTATTTGTCTAAAATTGGCTGGCTGGCTCACAGGAAAGAGGCCAGCTTAGCATTTGGTGGGTGATTTTCTTAGTTTTTAGTGTTTCTGTTCACTTTATCTGAACAAGTAGTTTTGTAATGGGTTTGTTCTTAATTTTGTCATTAAAAATATTTACCAGTGAGATCTGGCTGAATTTCTTCTTGATGCCTCCTGCTTTTATTTCATTCAATATTTTAAAGAGATTGTTTAGCAAAGGAGAAATTGATAGCAAGGGGGGGCTTAACAAGAACTCCTCTAGCAGATGAGTATGAGAGGATTTTGCATTGTGACAAGATGCCCTCAAGTTGCTCCAAGAGAGTTTCAGGTTGGTTATTGGGAAACATTTATTCTCAGAAAGAGTAGTGAGGTATCAGAGCAGACTGCCCAGGGAAGTGGCGGATTCAATGTCCCCAGAGGTGTTCAAGAAACATGGAGGTCTGACCCTGATGGGCATGGTGGTGAGAGGATGATGGTTGGATTAGATTATCTTAGTGGTCTTTTCCAGCCTTAATAATGCAATGATTCTATGAACTGCAGCATCAAAAGCAATCAGTAGAGCTGAGAAAACCATCCCTTAAAGATACATGAGTACAAGGCAATATTGGACCAAGATGCATAGGCTACAAAGATAGTAGCTACGGTAAGCTGAGAGCGTGGATATTGACTTCATTTCTCTTTTTTTTTTTTTTTTTGTTGTTGTTGTTGTTGTTGTTGTTGTTGTTGTTGTTGTTGTTGTTGTTGTTATTGTGTTCCACGAAGTTTCATGTGTTCCTACCCAAGTTGTATTGCAGTGCTTTTCTGCTTTTTCTTGATAAATGAGTTAATCACCAGTCAGATTTCTTACAAGTACAACTAGGTTGTGCAGATGTCTTTTAAAGCTGGAGGGCTATTTAATCTAGTTCTACTCAACAGAATTCTTACGACTGACAAAATGCTTGGCATTTTGCTCACTACAATCCTGTCAAAGCTTTAGGAATTTGTCACCTGGTGCACAGCATTACACTGATTTAAGAGTCAGTTATTTAAATAGAGTCAGAGTGTGTGTTTTGAGCCTGGAATCAGAATGGTTTAGCAGTTGTAGAACTTGGCTCAATCAGTGATTTATAGGTGTTTAGAAGATGTTAAACAACGATTATTGAGGAGTGGTGTAAACAGGGTATGTTTATATTAGTGATTCTTTGATGTGAACATCTATTTGGATTGTGCCAGGACATTATCAGAGAACATCATCAAGAACATCATGATGTGTAATTCCACAGTAGGCATTTCCCACTATTACTCTTCAAGACTGCACATCATCTATTGTTCTGTTGGCAGTGACTGTCAGGTATAGCAATTAATGCACTAATTAAGCTCTTATAGCAAAGAAAACTGGGATTAGGCAACAGCTTCTCTGAGTAAATCTGTTAGGATCAACACAGGGCAAATTTTGAAGTGATCAGAAGTGGTACTACCCTAGTTTTGATAACTGAAGAAAAATAAAGAATTCAGTGGCTTCTTTGTTTAAGAAAAATTTTACCTAAATAAGGCAGATTGTGAGAGGTGCTCAGGGTCTGAATCCATCAACAACAGTGCTAACA
Organism: Lagopus leucura; assembly: GCF_019238085.1. Lineage (NCBI taxonomy): Eukaryota > Metazoa > Chordata > Aves > Galliformes > Phasianidae > Lagopus > Lagopus leucura. Next base: position 25,163,772 of record NW_024962264.1, read on the forward strand.
GGAGAGAAAAGGATGGACAGAAAGTGAACAATGTGGTTTCAGATATATTTCTATAAACTGTTGAATATTTGGAAACATTTTTATTAGATTAGCTACTTTTTCAACTGGAGCTTAGAGGAATCAGGATATCTTTCGTCTGCTTGTCTTTTCAAATGTTTTATTTATGTATTTATTTTAAGCTTTGTTTCATGCCAAATTTAATGACTATAGATAGAAGCTATAGATAGAAAGCAAGCAGGATGGGTGTGCCTTGGCAGACCCTGCTGACAGGGGACTTCTGTGGCGGTTATCAGTTGGATTTCATTAGCAGCGTAGGTAGATAATTTTATCTGAAAGATTTCTGGTCTGCTTAAGCTTCTTTTCCATGTAATAGAAAATGGAAAATGATAGAGCACCCAGAAGAACCTAGGATGATGTCAAGTGAGTGGAGCTTGCACAGGTTGAATACAGTATTTCATGCCAAGAACTAGAAATGAGGTACACTGATAGATCTTCGTGAGGACAAGTTTGTCTAGCAAGGTAAATTCAGAGGCAGGTGAATGGTTTGGATTTTAGTAGCTATGGATTCTTTCCTCTGCAAGGAGTTAAAGGCCATAGTCATGAAGCTTGTTGATGTGCAAAAGTTTTTTTTTTCTCACCACCAACCACCTCAATCAGACATTCCTCTTGTGACTGAGGGATGTGGTTGTGGATGGCACCAGAGCCCTAATCATGGGCAGGGATGCTGCTGGTATGTGCGCAGGCTGCTTGTCACAGCTAATAAGCACTTTTCTGGTTCACATATACCTCCCTTTGGAATTTGAGCCATGAATTCTGATGTCAGAGAATTACTGAAATTGACTATCCCAAATATTCATAAATCCCAAGGCTGACTTAAAAGTGCTGAGATATTTTCTAATCATAATTTAGTTGTTCACTGCTGAGCTCCTAAAATTAATTCAAGTTTCTGAGCTGTCCTATCCAGGGCCAAAGGAGATTAGTTTCTTCGTATGAAATCTGAGAGCCTTATTAATCATCGCTTCAGGCGCTGGGGCAGCATGAAGTACCACAGGCCTCACTGCAAAATTGTGAAATTTGGCATCGGGGCATCTCCTTCCTGGTCTCCAGTGGACTGTAAAAAGAGCTAGAAACATTCATAAAATTGGAGAAGTCAGAAAATGAGAACAATGCTACACAAGTATCACTGTTGGGCTACAGTCCAATTTCCTGTAGTCTTGGCTAAGTAGGAAATGCAAATAAAAGCTACCAGCAGAGGAAGGGAAACGTGGTTCAGAAGAAGCGAGGGGAAAAAGTGGCAGAAGAATGGAAGGGAGTGTCACATCAGGAGATCAACTTGCAAGAAATCACCAGAGAATAGTTATTTTCTGCCACTGTATATATACACAAAGCCTAACGCGTCATGAACTGTCCTTGTTTCACACTCATGCAGAACAGCTGTGTATGATGACTATTAATTGAATTTTGGGGGAAAAAAAGATATACTTGATTGAATCATATAAGGGATTTTTTAAGGAAGGAAGGCTGTAGTGGAATTTGAAAGAGGAGTAACGTGGGTGTTTCTTTGAGTATTGGAAAGCCTGTTTCCATCTAAGAAGCCTCTTCTCAGCTGCTGGAGGTCAGACGTTTCATAGTGAGACTTCATTTATGTGTATTTAAATAACTAATGCAAGATAATAACATCTATCATTTCTTCTCTCTTTCTCTTCTTTCTTGCTTCTCCAGTCATGCAGTTTTTCAAGGGAGAACTAAGAGGATTTCCATAAGCAGAGTCATAGGAAATGTTTTCTATCCTACTGACACTAATGTTTAATTAACGCCAGCCTTTGAGCATTCTGCAGTACTCCACTGCTCTGATAACAGAGTCAAACAGAGGCACAGCAGTGTGTCTTTCTCCAGCTTTGATGTTGGAGCTCTACTGTCCTTGGAAGAACCTCTGAGGAAATCATTGAGATGTGAAGGGGAAACCCTTAGAACTGAGTCCTCTGGAGTGGACTTCCCACTACCTTCCTCGCCTTTCTTCCAGATAGAAATTCACTTTGCATTTCTGCACTAAAATCAGTTGGCAGCACAACACATGCTGTAGTTTTTGATCATTACTTGTCTGAAAATCAATGTTCTGTGGAGATGGAATGATGAAACTTGGGATGGGGCAGGATACCTGAAAGCAAATAATTTGTGGCCGTGTGAGATTGATACAACGGCTTTAGTTTCTAGAGGGAGAGAAAATACTAAGCCAAAGTGTTTGCTTGAAGTTTGCCATCAATATAATGTTGGTTCTTCTTTTGGGCATGAAGTCACCAGAAGTCTTGCCAAGGATATTAAGCCTTATCCTCATTTCTTGCCCTGCCATTAGCCTAAGGTTGCAACCGCGATCCAGTCCACGTCTCCACCTCAACACTCTACAAAATGTCATTGCTCAGTTTTGCCTATTTTTCCTTAGTCAAGTAAATAACAGTTGAGGGGGAAAATATCACCAGCCCATCAGCCCAGGAGCTACACGTGTAAGCCATTAGAGATGTGACTGTCAAGCATCTCCTTTATATGACAGATCTAGGAGTAAATGTGTGCGAATCCATGGAATAGGCTTGATTCAGTCAACCAAAATTGTAGTTTAGCTGAGTTTTCCCCTTTTTTTATTCATGGCAAGGTTTTAATGTGGTCACAGTACATAGTCACATGATTTACAGTCAAATGGATTAACCACTGCCTTATGCTTCACATAAGCCTTATAAATCCGTATGCATACCTTCCAGATGCTAGGCAGAGAGCATTCAGACAGCTTTAAGATGCATTAGTGAGGCTATTTTCCGATAGGAAATATACACATGAGACTGAATCTTACTGAAATGATATTTTAGGAGATTGCAGCAGAGATGTGCTTGACAGGGCCCTATCACTATTTATAGACAGATCTGTCAAATTTTGGATAAACTTGTCTATCTTTTTTTTTTTTTTTCCTCTTTCCAACCACATTTACTGCAGGATTCTTCTGGTTAACTGCGGGCTGCTGAAGCTTTGCATGAGCCATCTGCCTGGTGGCACCACCCTGTAATTACATGGGAAGGGATCCCTGTCTTGTGATTTTGCTGGTAGCTGGAGTTGACGGACATTCTTCTGAGCGTGGCTGGGAGGGATGTGTGGTTCTCACCGGCAAGGGGTGGGATGGGCGTTGAGTGAAACATATGGAAAGACTTGCGTGTGACTGGTGCAATTTTAGTGCTATTTCCCAAATAGTGTCTCACGTTGTCCTACCTGCATGGTCAGTGATATCCAGAGAGTACAGTTTGGCAGGATCAGGAGCAAGAGCTTCATCTTCTGCAGTCAGTTACTGGACTGTGTTCAGGCTTTTTCTATTGTGTTTTTGCTGTTGTCATTGTTTGTTTGTTTCCAACATGAGCTTTTGGGATTAGTGTGTTTTGATGATCAGACTAGGATACTTTTTCAAAACCCTGGTTCTGTCTTCTCCATTTGTTGAATGTAAATACTCTGATTGCATTCTCTGCTAGGGAATCCCCTTTCTGGTTGTTTCCCAATGCTTGCTTGGATGTGTCACTTGGTTTCCCTCCTCACATGATTGAAGCAGGTGAATTTCACTAGGGTCGAAGGTACTTGAAGTATTTTTCTTGATGGAAATAGGCTTTGCACAACTAAAATCTTATTAGCAGGAATAGTGATAGAGTATTAACTTTGCAGAATGTAAGCTGTGCTTGCAGATGCCTTGCTTGGAATCTGTCAATAATAGTTTGTAGTAAAAGTGAATCTGATTGCTCTGTCCAAGAATAGGAAAACTGTTCAGCAGGGTGCTCTATGTACCATTTCTCTGGGCATTAAAGTCAGAGGTGCCATGGGCAAATCTTACATGTTGAGCATACTGAGGACAATAGGGCAGATGTGCATCAAACCCTTTTTAATTAGCATTTCAAAATGAGCAGCCCAGCTGCCTTCTGTGCCTGGTGAAAGGAAAGGCTAAGAATGTTTTCATTATGGTCAAAAGCCTCCAAACTTTCTTACATTAAAAGTTATACACTCTCCAAACTTTCTTACATTAAAAGTTATACACTATTTCTCTGTTTTGCTATTATTTCATTTCCTGAACATTTTCCTTGTTTTTACTTTTCATTTGTTCTTCTATGTAGGCTCAAGAACAGGAATTTTGTGGATGTTTGAGTTGCTTTGTAAGTTCTCTGCAGCTCCCCAGAAACCTTTGTTTTGACAGACCTAAGTAAAGCTGTTCTTTAACCAACTTAAGTGAATGCTTATTCTGTCTGACAGATCTCATAACCTCAGGAGAGTTGAGGTGTATTACGTGATTGCATTGCAAACATTTGGCAAGCTGTTTGAGGGGTTGTAGAGGAGTGATGTATTTGTTTCAGGCCTTCCAGTTTCAGGGGAAGTCTGCTAATTCTTGTGCAGCTTGTTGCCTCCTTAAGCTACACATCTAGGTAGGCTGGTACAATGCAAGGGCATTCTGGTGTCATAATGAATCATGCACTTGTGTTTCCTCAGGGGAAGGCAGATAAATAATGGCTTGAGGCTTTCCAGTGGCTGGAAAGCTGCACAGGAGAAAACGATCTAGGGGTGTTGGTTGATAGTTGGCTAAACATGAATCAGCGGTGTGCCCTGGCAGCCAAGAAGGCCAATAGCATCCTCGCTTGTGTCAGAAGTAGTGCAACCAGCAGGAGCAGGGAAGCGATTGTCCCTCTGTACCCAGATCTGGTGAGGCTGCAACTTGAGTGTTGTGTTCAGTGTTGAGCCCCTCACTACAAGAAAGACATCGAGGCCCTGGAGCACGTCGAGAGAAAGACAGCTAAGTTGTGCATGATCTGGAGCACAAGTCTAATCAGGAGCAGCTGAGGAAACATAGATTGTTCATTCTGAGAAGAAGAGTTTCAGGAGAGACCTTATGGCTCTCTACATCTCCCTGAAAGGAGGTTGTGATGAGGTGAGTGCCAGCCTTTTCTCACAGGTAATAGCAATAGGACAAGGGGGAATGGCCTTAAGTTGTGCCAGGGGAGGTTCAGGTTGGGTATGTTTCCTCTCAGGAAGAGTGGTGATGCAGTGGCACAGGCTGCCTAGGGAAGTTGTGGAGTCACCATCTGTGGAGGTTTTCAAGAGCTGTGGAGATGTGGCACTGAGGGACATACTGGGCATGGCATGGTGGGGATGAGTTGATGATTGGCCTAAATGATCTTAGTGGTTTTTTTTCCAACCTTAATAGGCAGAAGTCTGAATGCAAATCCCTTTGTGGATGCAGCCAAAGAGCAGAAGAGTCCAGTGCAGCCGATGCCTGTGAGTGGCATGACTAATGCCTACATTCATAGCCTCACAGACACCTGGCTGCTGGGTGGGCTGTATGGTTGACCCCAGATGTACATGTGGGTCCCATAATCTCCGCAAGAGAAAATTCAAACAATTCTTCAACCAATATCAGCAAGGAATAAGCAGCATTGCTCATGTTTTAGGCTAGTGGAAAAGATGACAAGTCTGTAAACTTGGAAGATTATCTGTTTGCAGTTGTTCATGTGATTATAAGAGGTCTTTTACTCATATTTTTTTTCCGTGAAAAACAAGCCAAAACAAAAAAACAAAACAACCCCCCCAACTTCAAAGTCATGCAAATGAACCCTTTTACTATTTTTACAGTAATTTTTCTCTGCTGGAAAACAAATTATACAAACAGACTTCTAAAAAGCAAATCCCTCAGCACTGGGCAGAGGAAGCAGTCCTCTGGTACGACGTGGAATAAAACAGCAGCACACCTGCCTCCAGCTGCTCTCCTGCCACGCAGATCTCACGCAGCCCAGCTATGTGAAGTCACTTCCAAGTCAAACAAGCAGCAATTTTTAAGTAGCACCCAACAAGGAATGAAGCCAGCAAACCCCAACCCCGAAGGTTTCTGCTGCACAGGCTTTATTTTCATTTCCCTGACCCGTTTGCACAGAGTTGTTGCTGATGGCCTGGCCTGCCTCCCTGCACACAGCAAAGCAATAACAAACAGAGGGCAGCTGGCACTTTGAGACACCTGCAGCACACCAAACACTGGGGGATTGTTCATCCTGCGCAATGGGACAACTCTACTGGACTGGCGTCCGCACGATGCGTGCAGTGTCCTGGAGTCAACCAAGACAGCTCCAGGGCCCCAAAGAATCTCTTGGCCAATTCAAAGAAACTATACTGTGTTTCTTTCTGCCAGAGGAAGAACAAGGATGACCAGCAGAGGAATAAAAGAGCCCTTTGTGCAGCGTTGCTGTTGTCTTGAAGACAGGTTCAATCCTGGAAATGCTGTCCATATGATATTTGGGCAGCCTTTGAGCACCCCTTATATGAGTCTTATTGCAGTTTCTCATGTCTCACCCCTTATTTATTCATTAATTAGGTGTTTGCCAGTGAAAATACTTGGATGTTCTTCTGATGGAGCAGGTACAGAAGAGAGTGTTAAAAGGAAAAAGAAAAAAAAAAAAAACCCTAAAAACCCTAAACCCTTAAACAATATTTATGGACTTTTGAAAATTGAGATTCTTGGAAAAAGAGCTACATTTCTTTTCAAATACTTTCCAGACTGGAATCTTTTGCTAATTTATCTCATGCTTTACCCATACAATAATTACGCAGGCTTTTACACATTTTAGCAAGATAAATAGAAATGTGTCTTTTCAGCAAATCAAGTGGGAAAAGTGATCTGAACTCCTACATTTCCTTCTGCACATTCATTTTCTACAACACCATGGGTGAGTGACAAATTCAGGAAGACTTTTGCAAACTTGGCACTGGCATTATATTATATTCAACCCCTTGCAGTGGCTTCTTCTGTTGGATGCCCCACACATCCTCTTGTTTATAGAGAAGATTATGAAGAAAAATTAATATCCCAGTTCTATACACCGGTTTGGTTTAGGAAATGGTCCATGCCCCCATGCATCCTTTCCCTCTGCATCCTCTCACTTACTGGCATTTCTTGACTCTCTGAGCAAATTTTAGGCCCTGCATGCATTTATGGTTTTAATAAGTTCCTATTTTGTTTATGCTAACAGAATGAATCTAAACACACTCTCTGAGCAGCCTGTTCTCAGTCAGAATATTGTTTTCAAACTGAGGCAACACCTTGTTTACATCAATAAGCAAATTCACAGTCTGCAGAGCTCCTTCCAGCAGGAGCAGCTGCTGAGAACACAGCAATAAGGACTGGGAAGCACATGTTCCACATGCATAGCAAGCATTTCTTCTTCTGAAGGGTAACCAGATTTTTCTTTTTTTTTTTTTTTTCTGAAGAGTTGAAAGCTAGAACATCTGCTTCTTGGCCAGCCGGTCCTTCCCACAAGCACTGCTGCTCAGGTTCAAAAAATCTTGTTTAGGTTATGGTGCGTGAGCGTCTCGATGCATGAATCTGTATTTCTTAAACATAGTACAGGGCAGCAGAGCTGGAGTGGGATCTGGCCTTGAGTACCTGATGGTTATTCCTGTGGTATTGCTGTGAAAAGGGTCACTGTGAGACGCATATTTTTGGCATTTGACCAATGGGCAATGGGCAGCGCACATCACTTTATATTGAGGAAAATTTATTGTCTGGGTGTTTCTGCTAACAAAACAGAATCTTGAAGAGTACTTCTGCCTACCTGCTGTCACAGGTTAGCAAAAGGCAGTGCTCTTTAGGGCTGGAATCCAGCATTTAGGTCCTGAGCAGAGATTTTATCTCACTCATGTGGTCAAAGCTTGCAGATACTTCAAATGAAGGGAAAAAATGAGGAAATAAATATTGCGTTCATGTGTGTGTTAAAATCACTTTTTCTTTAATTTGCTTTTACCTTTAGACTACATTGAACTTATTTTGGGTAGGTGAGAGGAAAGCAGGCTAAAGGCTGCTGTGAAGCTCCTTAATTTTCCTTCTTTTGGACAGAGAGAAGTAGGTAGGAGATGAGTGCTTTCCAATAGCCAGCTTGGTGTGTTTGAGCATCAGAGAGGAAGCTAAAATAATTGCATGTATCTTACAAGTTCTAGAAGTGTTTCAAAATTAGCATTGGTAAGACGGTGGTATTCCCAGCTGAAAACATGGGGATATGTGCAAAGCACACTCTGGGCTTGCTGCAGTGCTAGCTCAGAATCTGTGCTCTCACCCCCCTCCCTTTCCCGTCATCCAAATAAAATTGTTCAAGGGCTAAAATCCCAACCTGCAGGCCTGTGTTTTATGCTAGTTTTGCTCCCTGCTGAACAGGTCAGCAGTTTATTCTGCCTTGTGGAGCAGCAATGGTGACAGCATCTGTTTTACAGATACAGAGGTGAACTCCTTCCTCTGACTACTGTTGCCCACTGGTATTTCTATTAGGCGTAACATGATCTGCAGGTGGCAAGTAAGGCCAAATGCTTTGCAACAAAAATAAATGGCTACTCATTAAAAATATATTTTAACTGGTAATATGTTTTACGTCTGTCCCTTTCAACCTAAATATTCTCAGGCTCCTTTGTCCACACCAAGCTGAGAGGAAGTGTCGAGGGTAGGAAGGACCTACAGAGAGGTCTAGACGTGCAGGATCAATGGGCTGCTTCCAATTGTATGAGCTTCAACAAGACTGAATGCCCAGTCCTGCCCTTTGTTGCCCTTTGGTCGTGGCAACACCATGCATCACTTCAGGCTTGGGGCAGAGCAGATGGAGAGCTGCATGGAAGAGAAGAACCCGGGGGTGTTGTTTGGCAGACGGCTGAACATGAGCCAACACTGTGCCCAGGTGGCCAAGAAAGCCAACTACATCCTGGCTTGTATCAGAAATGGTGCAGCCAGCAGGTGGAGGGAGGTGACTGTCCAACTGTAATCAGCTCTGCTGATACTTCACTTCAAGCACTGTGTAGGGTCCCTCACTGTAAGAAAGACATCACAGCCCTGGAGCGTGTCCAGAGAAGAGCAATGGAGATGTGCAAGGTTTGGAGCACAAGCCGTATGGGGAATGGCTGAGGGAACTGGGATTGTTCATTTTGAGAAGAGGAGGGTCTGGCGATATCTTATGGCTCTCTAGAAGTACCTGAAAGGAGGTTGTGGTGAGGTGGGTGGTGGCCTCTTCTCTCAGGTAACAGTGACAGGACAACACAATGTCCTCAAGTTACACCAGGGTAAGTTAAGGTTGGATATTAGGAAAATCTTCTCAGATTTTCTCAGATCTCCTCTTATCTTCTCAGAAACAGTGATGAGACTTCGGAACAGGCTGTTCAGGGAAGTGATGGAGTCACTATCCCTGGAAGCATTCAAGAAATGTGGAGTTGTGGCACTGAGGGACATGGTTGGGGATTGGTTGATGGCTGGCCTTGAGGTCTTCTCCAACCTTAGTGATTCCATGAGTCTATGGCAGCCAGGGGCAGACACGCAGAGGTGCCTTGAGGAGAGGAGCGAGGTGTGGAGAAGGGATGTGCTTGGCAGGGCCAGGCAGAAATGATCCTTCAGGTCTGGAACATTTTAAGGAGCCAGACTGAGCTTTATCTGAGGAATGTAATTCCTACTGGCAGTGTTAACAAGATAGGAAAAAATGCAAACAACTTCTCTTCAGACCCTGCAAGTCTGATCAGCGCCTGGAGATGTCGGTGGGAGCAGGTGTGCTGCCTCTGCTGACTGCTGAACCTGTCTCTCAGTGCATGTAAATATACCCCAAATAATGGGCAAGTCCTGGCATCTTGGTGTCTGTGGTGAGGTCTTGCTGGGAATCAAAACCAGTTTTAGGAAACATGTCTCAGTGCGTGAAGTAACGTTTATAGAAATGAATCATTGGCAGGTGGTTGGCTTTTGTTTGTTTTTATTCTTAGAACTTTTTTTTGTCTTATAACTTGAAAGCTCACAAATGGAACTAGACCCCAGTGTAGACAATATTTTCTCAATATTTTACCTTGCTGCAAAGGATAAGTAAAATGTAAGCAAGAGGTCAACATAGTTTTTGCCTCTTCTGAAATGCTTTTATACTTTCCGACAGTATATCATCGCATAAATAAACATGAGAATCCAGTCCCTAGCATTCACTACACTGACGGGCAAAGGAAAGCTGAGTTTTTATTTTTCTTGTCTGGACAGCAGTTCCATTTCTCCTCTTTCTTTCATAGTTCTGGAGCATGGCACAGAAATCATGCACGTTTTTTGCATCTGTTGATGAAATGGCCATTAGTGTGCTATTCCAATGAGCAGTGGAATGGTGGTAAGTATGGTGGAGATGAGTTGACAGTTGGAGTAGATAATCTTTTCTAGCCTTAATGGTTCTAAGTGTGTGGAGGAAACTGAAATGAATCCTTGTGAAAAATATATGCACCTTAAAGAGACAGCCTGTTTTACTTTGATATTCTGTCTGTACTTCAAGTACCCAGGGGTTGATCTTCATTGCTTGCTTATCCCATCTACCAGTTTTCTCCTTGCAGTCCTGCTAACTGTCAGTACAGGGCCTGATTTTGGAATGAGGGAAGTTAATACAAATTATGAATTAATTTTGATTATATCTGGGTGAGAGAAATGCACTTTTTGGAATATCCTGGTAGGGCTGCCTATTAAAAGGCAAACACTGGTGTCAATAGAAATGGAAAAATGTTCTGTGTAGTTAAAAAATCAGCAAATATTGGGATTTTGCTGTACGTAGTGGTTAGTTGTTCTGTGTGTAGGGTTTGTTTTTAAACTTCTTTGAAGTATGACAGTTGGTATTAGTCTTTACCAAGGTTCATATACATGTGCTTCTGATGAATATGCCCCTGTATTTAGGGCAGTCAAGTGCAACTCCTTATAAATTTTGGACTTTTCTCTACTGGAAGCAGCAGCAGATACAAAAAGGTTTTTAAATAACCAGAGCATCCCAGAATATTTGTTTATTGTACAAACACACTACTGAAGGTGAAGGAAGAAAGGTAAGCACAAAAACGTAGAATCCTTTTCTGCTGCAAATCATAGTTTTCCTACCCTGTACTTCATTCACCTGCTCAGCCTCCACCATAGAAAGACAAATATTTGTATAAATATATAAAGTATAATAAATAAAGGCAGTTACTAGGGCTTTTTATGTTAGAGACAAATCAGAATAATAATCGGAAGGAAAATATTTTCCTGTTTGTGGGTTTTATGTTGTTTTCACATTCTCTTAAAATTATTTTTAAATCAAGATCTGTTTCGTGTTGGGAGAAATAAGTGAATTTATACAAGTCTTCTCTCGGCAAAAAGTGAGACACAAAATTCAGAATATCTTGAGGAAATTTAAGCTGATTCATACTTTAATGAACGAATGCTTATAGGAGGTTAGAAGTGAATCATGGATGAGGAAAGAGGAGAAACTATGTTGACGGATGAGAAGGATCAAAGCCTTTTAGTTCTGAGAAAAGAGGCCTCAAAAGCATGCCTGTAACATAAAACGCTTCTGTTTAGATATTTTGGTTGGTTTTTTAGAATTCATAATTCATAAAGCAATTTTGATGATAGTCTGTGTACTTGCCTGCAGTTCAGGGTTGATTTATAGCTGATAATATGTGAATGTTACTTCAGGAGATGAATTTTATAAGCAGAAGGGCCTGTAAAGATAACTCTGTTTAATGTTACAAACAATAGTGTAACATCTGTCAGTTCTTAAAATGATTAGATCATACTCTGAGAGTGAAGTTATTTCTTTAGAACTAACTTTGCTGACAGAAGGTGAGTCCTTTTTAGTTGAACGGCATAAACTTCTTGTCATGGAAGAATGGATGTGGCTTGTGGTTGCCTTACTTTGTGCTCAGCAGGGTCTTTTATTCTCAGTGCCCTGTCTCTGCTTTACCTGTTTATGTAGATACAATAATCAGTTGTTCAGCATGGGATATACTGGGAATAGGTAGGAGACATGTTTCAAGATACTTAGACATGCTGCTGGAGATTCTTCTACCCCTTTGCAGCAATGACATTGATGGTACAAAATTGCAAAATGAATAACACATGTTTTCATGTGTTTTGATGGAATTAAACATGAAATTGGAAAAGAGAGCATGTCTTAGTACAACACTGGTTTGCTAGATAGTCCATTATACTCTAAAAATCTGCTGCTGTTTAAATAAAGAATGCTTTTGGAAAGAGTTCCAAGTGGTATTGTTTCCATTTCCCCTGTATTTGAAAAATAAGTATCACCTGATTTCAGCTGAGTGAAGCCAAACATGCCTAGAGCCTAGAAGATACTTCTGTAACTGACCTACCTAATAGCCTCTTTCAGTATTTGCTTTTTCTTAACTGGGTCTGAAGATGTGAGAACTCTTCTGTCTTGCAAGTTCACACTCATCCTACCGATCTTTGCTTTTTATGCTGTGGAGGCGTGTGAAGAATTACCTTCTACCAACCTTTTCTCTGTTTCATTGGAAAATAATGTAAGTAAAAGGTAAAAGAACAGAGTAAAGGGGAAACAAGGTTTCCCAGCAATGAGTAGCACAGAAAATCATCCATCAATGCTTTTGTCCATAAGATGCATCTCAGCAGCAGCACAAGAGCTGGTGTATCATATTCTTCCAGGTGCTGTGATCCTAACACAGAAGGAGATCTCCTGCAATCAGAACCGCTGAATGCACAGCTGTCTTCCAGGTATGCTACTGTCACCTCCAAGTTGGCATTGACATATGTATGTGAAAAAGTTCATTGGGCAACTTACAGAGGCACGAAGAACATGGTCTGAAATTTCTGATTGGTGATTCTCTTCTTGGAATTGGCCTATTTACAGCCATTCTGCTTTGGTCAGGTTTATTTCTAGACACAGGCTTTGTTGCTCTGTTTGTTTGTTAGTATTTGAATTACAAGATTTTTGCTCTGGTAATCATCAGCTGTTAGAAATGAAAATGTATGGGAAAATGAAAATGTATGGGGAAATATAGGGGAACTAGTTTTCAGTCTGTCATCTTTCTGAAAAGCTACAAATCTGTTGTGAATATTAAGTTGAATAAGACTTGCTTTGGATGTAGAGACATATCTCAAAATAAAGAACATTCTCACTCCACCTACTTTGATCCCATAATCAGTGCATGGCCAGGTGCATTGATCAGCTGTGTTAGAGTCATCTGCATTGGGCTGGCAGATATGGCCCAGAACCTAGAGAAAATCTATATCCTTTCAAGGTGGTGGCATGGGGAATATTCAAGGCCATGTTTTGTGATGTTGCATCTATGTTTATTCTCACTTCAGTTCTGCCAAGCTTCTCTTAAGAATATGCAATACATTGTTACTTAAGTGTCTTATCGTTTGAAAGACATCTGGCCCAGGTGAAGTCGAAAACATTTATGTAATTTCTAAAGATGTTTTCATGCAGAAATTTGTACTCACATGTTTGTTTCCATCCATCGTTTGTTGTCTTGTTTGTATCTTCTGGTCCTTACTGTGTATTTGTTGCTACAGTTCTCAAGGCAAGGAGATATCTACCGACACTGGCCATGCACACAGAATGACAACCAATGATTTTTAAGCCTACATCAATGGCAGTAGAAGACTTCTCCCTTGTCATAAGGACCTGACATATTTAAAGGACCTGAGGTATTTATACTGATTTTTTTTTTTTTTTTTTTTACTTGTTTGCTTTTATGCAAAAGAGAGAGACATTTATATGTATGTTCTTAAGTGGGAAGATAACTTGTGAAACTGTTTTGTATTGGATTAGAATTGATTACAGAAAACAGTTTTAAGGAAGGATCCTTTCATATTTATTCACCCTTGAGCATCATGGAAGCCGTGTGTGATGCAGCAAATGGGTACCATTGGAAACAGAGCAAGAAATGGTGAAATTTTCAGTGGGCTGATGTTGTGGATTACTGTGGAAGGCTTCTCTTTCCAGGTGTTAGAAAGTAAGACCTACAATCAGATAGTTGCCATGCCTCATGTCATTACTCATCTCTCACTAAAATGGTGCCCTGTGTGAAGGAAACACTATTTTCTCCAAGTGATTTTCTGTAGTCGAAATCAATTATCTGGAAGCTGTGCAAGTCACTGCGAATCCTGCTTAGTCAAATTCCAATACACATTAGAAAAAGCAGCAGGGTGTTGGAGGGGGCAAATTGCTGTTTGGTGTTGTACATTTACAGTACAGCAGATGTCAGTAATGAGGCAAAAAACCTGAATATCTCAGCTTTGAGAATCAGAATTCCTAATGTCACTGGGAGAAGTTGACAGTTGCTATTTATGACTGAACTAAGAGCAGGAGTAAACATAACATTCTGCCTGCTTTGCATATTATGTCCTTTCTACATATTTGAATCTCATTTGAGACTTGCAGAGAAGTCTATTAAGTCATTGTTGTCATGTGCAATAAGAGATGAAACTGAAGTTCCTGCTTCTCTTGTATTGAACAAGTCTAAATTAATGTAAGCTTCAACCTCAGCTTTCTTCCCTTGTGTCAACACTGGGGCAAATTAAGCATCACAGACAATTTTGTATGTTCATTCCTTCTAATTGTAGCATATATCTTCCTTTTACTTCTTTGTTTAAAAAAGAAAGAGACAAAGAAGGAGGTAGAACATAACAATCTCTAAGTTCAGCTGGTAAGCTCAGAAGTTCAGATAAAGCATGTGCAGTGCCAGGAAGACCATTTTGTTTCATTTATGTATGTGAATGTCTGTAGTGTAGTTAACGAGATTCACATACAGATGTATAAGTATATATATATTAATACATATACTTGCATATCATGAAGCCTTGCAATCTTGCCATGTTCATACCCTGGCTAAAGAAAACGCCTTCACTTTGTGGTTAAGTGATCTGGTTCTTCGTATGTCTCAAGTATGGCTTTTCATAAGACCCTGAACATCATGGAGCATTTCTAGCAGTGATTCGTTTATGAAGTCCATTGAAGTTGTGGCTCACTGGAGTTCTTGAGTGTCCAATTATGCATTGGTTAGGCATCTAGAACAGCACTGTTTCTTCCTGCCATGTCTTTCATTATTAACACTGAGAATGATATTGGGCAGACAGAAGACAGGTATGAAGAAGCCCCGGATGAGAAGTCTGGCTAGGTCTGTAGAAGTTTAAGCAACCATTCCCCACTGAATTGTTGTAAACTCAAGTAATGAGCACAAGCCTTTCATCAGAGACATCTGCAAGCCCTTCATGTGTGTCACTAGCCTGTTAGAGTTGGACAAGCATGTGAGAAGAGTACTTGGGTTCACAAACCCAGGAATGTCACAAGCAGGTAGAAAAGTACATAACAAAAAGTTGCCTTCCCTGGCCACCAATGCAAGTTCTCTTGCTGATTTGAAATATGCCTATTGCAAGAGTCATTTTATGGACAGCTTTTCTGGAGATGCAATGCAAACTGAAAGGAACAGGCTGAAGGTTCTAAATTTTAATCCCAGGAGGAACTACAGGGACCATCTCAGCTGGTATCCTGCAGAAGGTACACCATAAATTTCCTCAATTCTTGAATAGAGCACATGTCTGGCTAACTGACAAATAATTTGTAAAGGTATACAGTTCTGATTAAAAACTGCTGTTGGCAGAGGATTTACCATGTCCCCGTAAACCTTCATACTGAATGGGCAAATATGTCTTGCTTCTTGCTCTGAGTCTAAATTTGAACTTCACATGCTGGATCCTGGATTAGCACTTGCATGCCAGATTAAATACAACTTTAGGATTAGATGAGCTGTGACTACATAAGCTGTCATCAAAACTGTCTTTAGCCATTTTTCAGTGATCTACAAAGAATTTTCTTACAGCTAATTGTGCATTTAATAGTTATCCCTTGTCCCAGCAGCCTTGTTCCTCTGCCTCTTTATTGTCTACCCAGCTTCTCCAAAATGTGCCAAAAATTCTTCCCAAGCAATGGATGAATGTTTGAGTCAAGAATGACTGTTTCTAAAATTCGTCATATCCATTTAAGTTGTTCCAAAATGGTGCCAACCTTCTTAAAGAATTATTTGGTTCAGAAAACTGCCTCACAGAGCTTTCTTGAATCCTTTTTTAAAAGCTTTATTTACTTTTAGTCATTTGGGACACTGACATGTAAATCTTGGATTTTGCAGGAGAGGTTAGGACGTTGTGCAAAGCTATCAAATTATCTTTTAAATATGAAAACCCATACTTTGCTGCAACACATTTTTTCATTAGCTGTTTGAGGCTGTCAGAAGATATTAAACTTTGGGCTCAAAGTCTTCTGAATCAGGTTCTTACTTACAGTACAGGATAAAAATGTTGAACAATCATTTTCATGGGAAGTTCATATTTTAAATCCGATGGGTGATATCAGAGAATCTTGTACTTGATCTACATGGTTCCTCTGAGTATTTTTGCCATTTTATTGCATTGCCCTATCAAGGGAATATTATTTATATGATATAATCCTCATTTGGTTTCAGTTTATTAAATGAAAGGAATGTGTTAGGCTGTAAGTTCTTAAGAGGTCTGGAATCTAGACTGTAATTAAATCCATTCCCTCTCAGCTAATTTATGTAATCTGATGAGAAACAAGTGTAACACAATTTGTTCAAAGAAAATGGAACAGTACCAAAAAAACCTGCTGAGTGAAGCCCAGCAAAAGGCAAAGTTTGGGCTCCTTTTGTCTGATCAACTATATGTGGAGCATCGCCCTCAGTTCTGCTTATGAAAGAGGATGAGATGAATGCCTTTCAGAAGATATTTCTTACTAGTGCACAGTCTTTCCTAAAGCAGATGTAGATAAGAAGCCTTTTGCTGTAGAGCAAGGGTCCTAGGTTTTTCTCTGAAGTAATGGTCTGAAATCATTTCCTTATCTCATCAGCAGTGAAACTTGTTGCATCAGCCTGAGCATGGGAGGTCCGGCACTCAGGGCTTTGCGGTGATGCACCATGACACACAGGTGCTTTCAGAAACAGCACGTTGTTCTTTGCTATTGGCAAGATCCGTCCCATCAGATCATGCCCTTCTTTTCTTGCAGCTCAACTGTGGTCTGTTTTGGCAGTGAGTGGGCGTAGTGTTTGGCAGTCATTCATTAGCTGGGGTTGGAATTCCCTCCCATTTTATTGTCAGGTATACCAAGATACCATGTGCCATGTTTACCATCTGTAAAGACCTGTAAAGTCAAGCATTGTTTCAGGAAAACAGGTTAAAAGTCCTGAGTTTCTAAAATTTTCCACATCCAATCTTGGCAAAGATTAGACAGGATTCAGTCCCTAATTTTGGAGATTACCATACATTACATACAGTAGTAGAGTGTAAAATAATTCAGAGTTGAGAAAAAAAAAGTCTGTCTTCAATATTCCTTTCCTTTTTTATTTCTTTTATTTTTTTGTAAAGATTTTGCTGAAAAGTAGAGTAACTTGTGTTGGACCTCTGAGAAAAGAGATACTCATTTCGAAGAATTCCATGAGGGCAGCATTTTGTTTTGTCCCTCACAAAAAGTAGAGATGTGTTTTTTCAGTTTTGTCACCACGCCTTGATACTTACAGGCTCAGAATGGTTACAACTGCCTCCTGTATCAGTTGACCACTATCGCAGTAACGCCAAACCAGGTGTTCTTGATACTATGAGAAAATGAATAGCAAAGGATGGGAAGTGAGGGAGCACAAATCAAAATGAACCCAGGGGAGGATGGGGGCAACAGAGAGCAAGCAGCAGATAGATGTGAAGGTAGAAATTAGACTACACGCAGGCCTGATATTTACGTGTGTGAGAAGAAAATTCTGTTGCTGCCAACTCAGTAAATGTTTAATTTGGAGATGTGTATTTCCACATCTGGCTTATACTTAAATACTGCAAATATTGTTTCTTTCGCTTTTAATTTCTTTCTTTTTTTCCAATTCAAACTTCAGACTCTTGAGAAAGATAAAGTCTCCTAGGGGAAAGCTTGTCTTTTTACTGCTTTAAGCAATCTACTCGTACATTTGAAATAGGAAATAGAAACTGCAAGTTAATAAAATCCTAGGAGAGAAAAACTTTTGGTGTTGGGGGGAGGCTGTCTTGCCCTTTATGTTTGTGCAGTCTTACTATCACCTCAAAGAAGGGAAAAGTAGGGAAACCCTTTGAGAACACACGAATTGGCCATGTGCTTGTTTGGAAGGTGATTTGGGTTACAGCTTCTGTGTGTAATTTGAGAAGCAGAAGACAGTGTTATGCTGCACAGGGAGATGGGAAATCAGATCTGAACACCAGCTCTTCTCCTCTTGCAGATTCTCTGAAAAAAAAGGGAACAATTTCTCTGCACTCTTCTGTGCATTCATTCATTAAAAAGGGAGCACTGCAGGCCACAAGGCCCAGTGCTATATATCTTGCCTCACCAGACAGCTGTGCATCTTTCCACAAGCCTCAGTTTTCCCTTGATGCGGACTAGAAGTGATATTGAATTAATTCTTTCAATGGTGACATGATAGATACATGCTGGTTCTCTCTGGCTGGTTTTTATCAAGCTTTTCTACATTGTTCAGCTGTTTGCTTAAGGTCTGCCAGCCAACATGCCACAGACCTGACGACTTCTCATGCACGAAACATGTGCCTAACCCTTTCCCACTGCCTGTTGATTGCCCCTCCAAGGTGCCCACCATCACTGCTCTGTGGCATGACAGCAGTGCAATAAATAATGGTAGGAACAATAACAGCTAATTGCGGTAGGTCCCAAGTGGGGAACATAGCTCAGCATTCACTTCAATACATCCTTATTTAGAAAAGCACTTGGAGCATGAATTTACCTACTTGGACAAGCAAGAAAAATGAATAATGCTCCTGAATTGAGGCTTAAATTACTGAATGTGTTTTCACATAAAATAATAAGCATATCTGTTAAAATGCTGGGCACCAGGAGCTAGGACTACTTACATTGCCTATTGAAAAGCTACGCTAGGAAGAAGAGTATATGAAGTATGGAGGGAGAGGAAGAAGAGTTCAGGCAGCACAGGAAGAAGTGCACAACTGAGATGATGTCTGGTTATCATAACAGAACTGAAATAGTTTTGCTGAATCCACAACCATATCTTTAGCTTGGGCTATGGGTTTGACATTGATTTTGCTTAGCATAGTTGAAGTTTGGCTGGCTAATTATGATTAGAATCATAGAATCATTGAGTTTGGAAAAGACCTCCAAGGTCACCAAGTCCAACCACTAATCATCCCCACCATGCCCACTAACCATGTCCCTAAGTGCCACATCTCCATGGTTACTGAACACAGGGACAACAACCACATCACTTTCCTGGTAGCCCATGCCAGTGACTCACTGCTCTTTCTAGAGATGTTCAGCCCAGCCCCTGCCAGCCCCAGCCCATATCTGTGCCTAGCTTGGGAGACCACAAGTGGCTTCTTGATGGTTAACTGACAGGAACTGAAATTAGTGCTGAGGAGAAAAACTGTTGAGTGATCTGTTTCACTTCTTGGGGGGGAGGGGGGAAACAAACAAACAACAACAAAAAAAAAACCCTGCCCTAAAGCTCCTTTTTGGAGAAGACCTATTATCTTTAAAATGTTCAGGAGGGGAGAAGAGAAGGGGAAAGGAGCAGAGAGAGACTGGCAACAACCCCTAACAAGCTCAGAATAACCCCATGATTATTGGCTTTCGTGGCTGCATTTTTTTAGCTTTCCCATCTGAACTATATCAATAATTAAATATCCAATGAAAGATGGATATGCAACTGGATTTCCCACATCCTTGGTGAGGTCTGAGCAATCAGGATATTGAAATAAACATTTGGTTGAAGAATTCCTCAGTACCCCAAACTGAGACTACTTATCTCCTGTGCTGCAGCCGGGGTCTGCAAATAATTTTATTGCATACTGAAAAGTATTTCCAGTTCAAGTTGTTGTTCAATATCACTCTGTTTCCCTTTATTTTTGGATTATCACAATGCCATGTACCTGTCTTTTCTCCTGCACGATGCCAATGTTCGGGTTTTGGGTTTTTTTTTGTATGTAAAGGTCTTCTGCTTCAATCATACTGCCCATCCTTACATTTCAACAGTGAAAAGGTAATATTTACATAAAAATCAAGAGCACTTCACAGGATCTTCATTTCTGTCTGCAATGGTCATATCTAAAATATGCTAT
This sequence comes from Lagopus leucura, assembly GCF_019238085.1. Classification (NCBI taxonomy): domain Eukaryota; kingdom Metazoa; phylum Chordata; class Aves; order Galliformes; family Phasianidae; genus Lagopus; species Lagopus leucura. Next base: position 25,183,720 of record NW_024962264.1, read on the forward strand.
TTAAACCAAGACAGCACAGTTGTGGTCATTTTTATTTTGTTTCTGCAACTTTCTTTAAAGAGGATGCACACAAAGAAATCAGAGCTCTCAGAGCTCTTCACTTTCCTTTTAGCCAAGGCTCATGGGCAAGTGGCAGGGAGTTCCCATGATGTTCCAAAGAAGCCCAGCAGGGACCATTATTGCAATCCAAGTCTCCCAGCCCCAGTAAATTCTTCTGGTGCTTTTCCAGGGGCTGAAGTATGAGACCAATTTAAGGAAATAATGTAATGCACTGCTACAGTAAAGATACTATACATCTGCACATGATGACAACTTAACTGCAGGTACTGGATGGGTCCCACAGGTTATATTTATTATGTCTCTGAAAATGACCACAAGCAAGGAAAGTGTATTAATTCCTTTCAGTGATATGGTATTTTTGGAGGCTGCGTTTCTCCTTCGCTCTGAGTTTTCAATAGGCCAGTCCCCTCCTGCTGGCCCCCTCTCTTGATTAGTGCCTGGAGACCATGGATTTGGAATGACATTCCAGGCTGATCTAGTAACGGGGTTTGGACTAGAACGCTGCAAGCATCGAGCCAAACTGGAGTCCTCACTATGCCAGAAATGCATTGTTCAGCACAGTCTGGGCAGTGCACCTGCACCTGCGTGCTGGAACTGCCACCAAGGAAACCTTCCTGCAGACCTGCTTCTCATTACATCCCCAGATCAACATGCTGTTTGGAATGACATAGGATCTGGCCAGATCCCTCTCCTGCGCTGCTGTACCCTGAGGTTTGTGGGATGCTGATACCATGCTCTCCGTGATGTTCAAAAGCTCAGATAAACATTTGGAAATGTGGATTTATGGCTTTCTCTATACAGGCAGATCACACATGTTGTAACCACACTGAAAATATTTCCTGAAGAACAGCAGGAGAAGGAGTGGAAGAAATGTGGGCAAGAAGTTACAGTGGGGAAGGAAAGGTAATTCCTCTGTTCTTCATGCTCTTAGGAGCTAATTGAACCCTTTAGAGCACTGATTGCAGTTAATTAGGTAAGAAAAGGCATGCTTTGGTGCAGTGTAACATTCAAATGATTTCTCACATTTTACGCTCCCATGTCATACAATACTATAACTTACAATCCCAACACCTTCAGCCCAAAACAGAAGTAGGAAATTTAGAAATTTCCCAGCAATTTATACTTCATATGAAAAAATGCACAGACTTCTCAGATCTGCTAAAATAGACAAGTGAACAAAAAATGTTTCAATAATGAAAGCACTATTCCTGGTGTTAATAACACTGTAACAAGGGATAAAGAATGAGAGTGCTAGTTTTGATCTGAAATGGCTACAGGACAGACTTTGAGGCCTTGGATTGCGTCCAGAGAAGAGCAACAAACATGTGAAAGGTCTGGAACGCAAGTTTTATAGGGAGCAAGTGAGTTCAGTTTGAGAAGAGGCGGTTCATCAGAGACCTCATTGTTCTCTACAACTGCCTGAAAAGAGGTTGTGGTGAGGTTGGGCCTCTTCTCCCAGGTAACAGTGATAGGATGGGATGGAATGGCCTTACGTTGTGCCAGGAAAGGTTCAGGTTGACTACAGGGAAATATTTATTCTCAGAAAGAGTGGTGAGGCATTGGCACAGGCTGCCCAGGGAGATAGTGCAGTCACCATCCCTGGCGGTATTCGAGAACTGGGTGGATACAGTACTGAGGGACGTGGTTATTGGGCATGGTGGGGATGGATTAGTGGTTGGACGAGATGAGGTTAGAGGTCTTTCCCAACCTTAATGATTCTCTGATTTCTGTGTGGCTTCAGACCCACGTATTTGAGAGGAAGAGTCATTGCAAGACTGTAATGACTGAATTGCAACCATTACAGTGACCCCACACATGCATACTGGAAGGATAGGCAGAGCTCACAGGGGACCTTTGCTGTGGAAGTCCCCACCCTCAGCTGTGGGTCAAAGGAATGGAGACAGCCCTGGACTGCCATCGGCTGTGATTCAGTGGGGTGCATGCCATTTCCCCAGAGAGCATTTGCATGTGTTTAACAGGTGGGTGTTGGTAGGATTCCATCTTTAATTCCATGGTAATTTTTCACTATGCTCACATTTGCATTTAAATATGAAAGCATGCCTGGAAACGCACACCTATTAAGAGATGTCAGGGGATGTATGCCGCAGTGTTTTTAGTAAAAAGAAAATTTTACAAGGTAAAAAAAAAAAAGGATAACATGAATTGTTACGTGTATTGTGTTCTGGACATGTGAAATTTTGTATTGAATAGGAGAGGTGAAAATTTTTTAAAATGTGTATAGGAGGCAGAAGCAATGGTAGAATATAACTGTAGCTGACAGTATGGGAACCAATTGATAATAAGCCTTTTGCTTGCTATTGGACATGGCAATATTCTGCTCTGTATACAGCACAGAAGTAATTTGAGTACTTTAAAGCATTCAGCTACATGGAGCAGACAAGGAAAAACAATGAGTACATTGGTTATAAATCATATTTGAGAACTCAGCTCAAAACTTTAGGGAAGGAACAGCTTATCTATTTTAATTTAAAGCTGTTAGAAGGCAATTAATCTGCTCCAAGTCAAACTTTTCCATTGTTAAACCATTGTGTTATTGCGGTGTTTGGGGGAGCAATTAATCTTTTTTTTTTTCTTGTGTATCCCCCACACGTACTGTCTTCAAAGAGAAATGTTCTTTGAAAGCTGTTTTTCATCATTGCTTTATTCAGAAGTCAAAGCATCTTGGTCCTAGAGGAACCAATCCACTCCGTTCTTTAGCATGTATCTTATGAAATGGAAAAGTGATAAATATGTGACAAAAAATTCAAAACAATCTTTTTTTTTTTTTTTTTTTGTACTATCAAACTGATGAGTGAACTTGGCTAGTGTCCAGGAAATATTCGTCTACACTTCAGACTTAACACATTTCCTTTCTCCTTCTTGCTATGTTAATATTCTCCCTATTAATCACTTGATATTTTTTTCTTGCTGTTTTGGGCAAGTTCAAACCACTGACTTGATGCTCCTCACTTACGTTGCAAAGTAACCAAAAATGATATCTTCTACTCTGTGAAAATTATTAATATGCTTGTGGAGAATTGGGTTTATCATACCTGTATTATTTCTATCTCTGGCTTTTGATCATTGCATTTGTATACCAACTCCACCAAATCTGTTTGCCTGACAGCCCTGGTGCTGATGCTGAGCAGTACCTCAGCTAGATGCCTCAGACTCAATTTGCCACTGCTGTAGCATTAATTAAATGTTGGGATTTTATTATCCATGCCCATCGGTTAAATTCTTCTGATCATCTGCCTCAGCATTAGTCAACATCTATGCTAATTAGTGCTGATCTATATTTTTACAAATACTGTTAAACTTTTATGTTCCAAGAAACTGTAAGCATCCCAGCAATATGTGAAAGACTTTAGGGAAAGAACTTTCCATCATCTTTTGAAACCACGACAGACCTTAATGAGGAGCTGTGCAGCACAGCAGCCTTGGGAGAAGATCTCCTCTTGATTCTAGCAGGATCAGATTTACAGCTTCAGCATAAGCCAAGTTGGTGCCATCAGATTCGGTAGGTATTGAAGCAGGTCACAAAATGTAAAACTGCGTTGTTTGATGTGATTATCTTATAGAATTACAGAATGTCTTTGGTTGAAAGGGACCTTAAAGTCAGTTCCCACTCCCAACTTCTTCCAACCATCTTCTGATTTTACATTCTGGGGTGAATATTTCATTGAAAAGATGTGAATTTTCAGGTTTCCAAACTGATCGTCCATCAGCACATCAGTGAAATTAAGCATTGTAAAATTTTGACAGAAATCAAAAGTCACAGAGCAAGGTCTGTTTAAAGCTGAGTACGACAGACATCTCAGCAATTTCATGCCTATGTTTCTTTTTTAGGATTGGATGATTTTCATTATGTATGAATACATTTTGATGGTCTGTGAGTAGTAAGAATAAAACATTCATGAATGTAAGCAAGAAAAACATTGCTTCCAAGTTGTAGCTTTCTGAGGAAGTCGTTACGGTTTTATTCTATCTGTAATGTGCAGTAATATCCTCTTCACATCAATGAAGTGATTTGGTTTAAAACTGCACTGCTGTTGCAGCTCAGAAGGCCTGTTCATGAAAGGGCTATAGATTATGCAGTCTTTGAAATTGCCCTATTAAGCATATATCTTCTGGAGATCTGATTCCTCAAATCATACAACAACTTCTAATGATCGTGCTGTCAGCTGTTTATCTAAATTGTCTTTTTTGGAACAGATTTTAGAAGTATAGCCTCTGTATTTGTAAGGATTGGTTTCATCCTGTTGGGAGTACATGTTCATTTTTTATGAGGAAATGCACTTCTTTGTTTCATTCTTGTGATTCAGACAAGCTCAGGTTTGCAGCTAGTATGAGTAGCAGTCCCCACTGGCCAACTCACTCTCTTTGTGACTCTTCACTGGCTTCTTCCCTTTATCTCATCAGCTCTGTGATCTGTGTCCTTGCCTGCAAAACACAACGGATGCTTCCGAACTGCCTGTCCCGTTTCTTCATGTACTCAGCAGCCTTCAGCCATAGGAACTTCTCCTTCATCATCTGTCTCCTTTTCCTGCTTTCCCCCTACTTTAACATGTACAGCCTCTTCCAGTTCATTTGGCCTCTTCCTGAAGTGTTTTCTCTGACCCAAGCATATGTACAACTCTCAGTGCGCTGCTTCAATGTGTTCAATGTGTTTAATGCAGTTTGGGGAACAGGGGCCTCCAATTCTTTTTATCCCCCCAGATTTCAAAGATGCTCTGGTTACAGATTGTTTCTCATTTTAACATTCAAGTAGATGACAATGTTTGACTGTCATTCTACATGTGTGTCTCTTGAGTTTTGCAGTCAGATTGCAAGCTATGACTCTATTGTAGAGAAGAGATAAGGAATGTGAATAGTACGTATGCCATTGTGCTCTATTAATAACACTGCTCTGCTGCCCTGTATGGATCAAAATAGGAAAGTTGCCTGCCTGGCACTCTGTCATCTCTTCTCTCTGTTGCTAGTTGTATATTTAAATTAAAGGTGTCAGTTTCCTAGATCAATAGTATGTTTGGGATTTGAAGACAAAAACAATCTGTTTCCAATAGTTACATTGATTTAAGTCATTCAGACTATATGTTGCTGTGTATCACAGCAATAGTTTAACTATGTTTAGTAATGGGTTATATCAAAATTTTAGTAGCAAAAAGACTAGGCAGTGCCTTTTTCTGTACTGAATATTCATTTCTAAGGAACTAACTGATTGTACGAATGTTTGCAAGATATGGTGCCTGAATCAAAACTAACTAAGTAGATAGTGCTTTTTAAAATGTTGTTTTTACATTACTGGCTGTTAGTAACTCTCTTCAGGTTTAGCAGATTTCTCTATTTAGCAGTGTGATCTGGTCACACTGAATCCTAGCAAAACACATCTCTTACTGACATTGCTAACCTAGATGCTGCCATGCAAAAGTCCCATTGTGCAGTAATTTTTGCATCCTAAATGCATAGTTTGTAGCCCAGAGCTTTCCTGAGACTGTTTCATAACAGCTCTTTGGAACTCATCAGCTTAGGAGTGGCTCTTCTGAAGACGTCTTTTCTCAAGGCAGGTTTGCCTTTCCTATAAAGCTGAAGGGAAGGTATGTTGGTTAAGATTTAAACAATGGACACATTTTAAGACCTCCAGTATATTTAAAAGTTGAACTCACTGTGCTACAGATAAAATACTGTGGATAATTGCAGAAAGGTGTAGGGTTGTAGAACAGGAAGGAGCTGTAAAGTGGCATTTTAAAAATGTGCCTGAATATTTAAGATTTGCTTTTAAATGTACAGTTATCAAAGTTTGGAACAAGTGACACTGCTGTGCTGTTTCCCCCAGCTTTACCTCACACCACTAAAGTAAAATACTAGAGGCAAAAAAAAGTTTTGCTTTTTAATAAGTGTATTATTTTTCAGCAGTTCAGTGATAATTAGAAGTTTTAGCACATGGTTTTATGGATGAATTATTTCTATACTCAGCTCTTTGCCTAAGGAGATTACAGTTGGAAAGGAAGAAGACCCTTTGAAGGAAACCACAGGAAGAGATATATGCATACATTAAGCATGCTTTCAATACATGCTTTCAGAAAAATCCATCATTTCATCTCAGATGCTTAATCAAACTTTGATCAAGAGACTAATTTATGGGTGTTAACCCTGCTTCCTTCAAAAGGGAAAATGTTGGAGTAGCTGGCCCAGCTCCACTAGTACATGTATCTGAACCGACATGCAATACTTTGTCCTCTACTTTTCTAACTTACCATCCAGTCGCCATTGAGTTCCTTCAGATCTTCCTATCATGACTCTCTTTCCACAAAGAATTTAAACATTGTTTTCAGCACCACTTGGGCACACATCTAAAAGTGGCAGTTTCAGAAGTGTCACCAAAGTTGGTAGGTGCCCAGGGGGATTTTCAAGATCCGGGGAAGCACCCTACACTGCACCCAACCTACTACGAGAAACCACTGGGCAAGAAACAAACAGGCTTTGGGAACTGTCTTGGCACTTCCCTCCATCTTTGGCACCTGACACAATTAGTTGAATGATGGCACATGATCTCTCCAGTTCTTCATCTGTCTCTGGCTTTCCATTAATGGAAGATGAAAGCTAATCAGTGAACCTACGTGGCTACAAGACAAATGCTCAGCTGTGACACTTTCCTTGATTCTAGGTCAGCCTTTGATAGAAATTCACATCTGATAATCAGTTCAAACCTTTCCCTTAGACTTGAAAATTTTCAGAGCAAGATTCAGTTATCTTTTCTGCCCTCCCACTGCTGATCATTATTTACTCCACTGTCTACTGTGGTAAGTAACTGGTTTCAGTAAATCCATAATTCAGTATTGTTATAGGGTTTTTTGTTGTTGTTCCCATCTCAAAATGCTTTGAAAAAGGCAGATAAGGGAAAAAGAACAAAAAAAACAAAAAAACTTTCTTTGTTGGCTGACTATTGATGCAACTGGAGTAATGCTTAGAAGAACAAGAACTCAGTTTTTTATGTTGATCTATCAACTATATGCAACTTCCAACAGGCCTTCAAAGTTTATTAATTGCACAATATGTATAAACGATTCACCCTGTTGTTCTTTCAACAATTACATACCTCTTTTTTTATCTTCTTCATTGTAACTTCAAGATAACGCTTTTTCTTTTCTTTGGCCATAAATCCTGATGTGTTGGGTGGTTTGATTCTTTTAAAGATAGAGAAAATTAATAAGATAATAAATTCTGAGTGATTACTGCAAAGCTTCTGGAGCCTGACAGTAGTTTCCTCATTTCTTGGGATTGAGCCTATAACCCCGAGGACTTAAATTTCTTCTCCTGTTATTGTTTTTTTTTTTTCCTTTTTCTTATTCACCTTAGCCTTCATCCCAAAGTGCAAACGCTGTGTGCAGCTGAAGTTCAAGCGGTGCTGAATGCCCTGGGCAGGCTACGTGAAAAGCAATTTGGCTACCAGAAATAATTCTAAATGCTTCAGTGCTGAGGATGTCTGCCACTGAGAGCAACAGCACCTGGACCTACACACTGGAGCTCATAGCCTACAGTGCTACAGGAGACAGAGAGTCAAGGTGAACTGCAGAAAGGCGGCAAAGTTTTTAAGGCCTTATAAAACTTAGAATTACAGAATCCTTAAGTTTGGGAAAAAAAAAAAAAAAAAAAGACTAAGTTAATCTAGTCTAACCATAGGTAGTGATTCTCATTTGATTTTCTACTTGTAGTTCTCAGTCCAAACTCAACAAAGAAAAATTTTGCACTCAAAGATGTGTTTAAGAAATGACATGCTCTCTTAGATCAATGACTACATGTATCTGTATCTTCCTGTCCTGGGAGTAAACTTAGTATACTTTCATTCCCTGCTGAGCTTAGAAACATTTCTCTGAATTTGTTAAGGTCCCATAAAGAACCCTTGTGCCCTGAGGTGAAAACTGGGGACTGAAATTTGAGTCCCAATCGAAGTCCTTTGGCTTTGATAAAATGTAAAGTGCAATGCTGCCTGTAGGATACCCAGGCTGAGAGAATGTGTTTGTAAATAAATGTGCTCTGTCTACGGACTATGAAGCAGCTACCAATAAGCATAGGCAGAAGAGATGTGTACCAGCTGTAGCTGAGAACACAGATAATTGCGTTTTCTATTGTGTTTTGGTTTTTTTTTTAAAGAAAATTAGAGTTTCTTATTATTCTGTCAAGAAGAAGGCTGAAAAACTGAACTGCAGGATGATAACATCTTTTGACTGTGGAAAATCCAACTCTTGTGTAACAGAGTTGCTTTGCAAGTGTTCCTTGTCTTGTGCCATCTTAAATGAGTTATTTTGCTAATCAAATGTGTTTGAAAAGCTTTTCTCTCTCTTACTTCCTCCACAAAAATGTCTGCCTTTTTTGTAAAGAGGTGGATGTAACCCATGCTTCTCAGAATCACCTTAGACAGGGCTTTGGTTATTTCAAGCCTAGAAAACCCATGGCTTTGAAGGGCTCCAGATTGAGCTTCTGTTCTTGAATACTTTTGCCTAATGCTTTTGTGATCTCTTTGCTTACCAGTCTGCAGTGGACAGCTTTGAATCGCCTTTCCCTGAGATCCAGAGGTGCATTCAGCCTACCCTTCAGGACTGAGATTTGTGTGATGCTCTCTCTTGTCCGGTGTGAGTACATGTTTCCCAGGCAATGAGGTGAAGCTTGACACTAGCATACACCTCCTTGCTATGCCTTTCAGCGCAAGGTCATGAACTGGTCTTATGTTGATTTCTACCAATTTTATGTATGAGTTCACTGTCATTGCTCCTGATTTACAAGCAGTGTGGAGGATAATTATGAGTTTAGCTGGGTGTTACTGGGTTGTAATCCAGCACTGACAACATAGCATATGAGAGCAAGCGAAAAAAAAAAAAAAAAAAAAAAAAAAAAGGAATCATCAAAAATGGCTACTGTGCACAGTAGCTGTGGACAAACCAAACAGCCTTGATTACCCGAAGTATTATAATGAATCTCACCCCCATCTTGGCAATCATTCGACAAAATACTATTAGTTTGGTTCCAGTTTCTTTGAGGTTTAAAAGAAAAGCAACATTCAGCATCTTTAAGTTTCTTAGGTGGAAAAAGTAGCTTGATCTTGTGGAACCAGAGGTCTGTGACATGTGTCTTATTATGAAACCACAGTTGGCATGGAGTCAGGGATATGTGCTGCATTACACAGCATCATATCCTACTGAGGTGTTGGCCTTGTTTGCACTAGAAAGCAGTGGAAGGACTGACAGATCAAATCCCATCCACGTTTGTTGCCACTTTGGCACGCACATGCAGATTGCCAGGTTCCCCCTGCTGTTAGAAAGATCACGACCATACTCCTGGAGGCTAGAGAGGAAGACAATGACAGATTGAAGGAGTTTATTTTCATTTCTGCTCTTCTTCGTTATTCTGCGTCCCCCTATTGCTCTTGTCTGCAGCTTTCTGCTGCTGCCTTGCTTCAGGAAGCTGGTCTGTGTGTTACCAGCAGGGGGGCTGAAGCCAGAGTTTGCATCGCAAATTCACAGAACCACAAACTGAAACAAGCTGTTGAGCCGTTATTGTTTATAATTAGTTTTTGACTGAAGTCCCAGTCTGCTATAGGGAATGGTTTTATCTTGGTGTATGTGTGGGTGGGAAGAGAAAAGCAGAGAGCTGAATCAAGGAACCAATCCTTATCCTGAGGGGAAGAAAGAATAGGGCAGCATAACCCAATCCCATGGGATCAAAGGTGGCCAGCACAAGCATAAACACCCTTACACTGTGTTTTCTCTCCCTCATTTTGCTCGTAAATACCCTGTTGGGACAACAAAGCACTTACCCTGGAGATACACAGCTTCTTTCTTCGGGTCAGACAATGATTGGCAGCCCTCAATTTGTTCTGTGTCTGAAGCTCTCTCCAGTCTGTCCAGGCTTGATTTGCTTCATTTCCACCCTTAGAGTAAGCCAAATCCCTTTTCCATCACAGATACTTTCCCACTACAGAACAAGGGGAAAAAAAGAGAGCTATCATCCAAAATCCAGTTTGTAACCTTGTCAAAATTTTGCCTGTGGGAAAACAGCCAGCTAGTTCCTTGAACATGAGTAGCCACAGGGCTCCAACCAAAGCATCCCATCTCCTGGCTAAGGCTGGCAAGTGGACTCATCACTGCTCTGCCATCAGCACACATATCCCAGGGACATCCAAGTTGGTGATGTTAAGAAACATTTCTTCTCAGGAAGAGTAGTAAAGCATTGGAACAGGCTGCCCATTGAGGCTATGGAGTCACCATCTCTGGAGGTGTTCAAGAAGCATATAGATGTGGTACTGAGGGGTATGATATATTGAGCATGGTGGGGATGAGCTGATGGTTGGATAGGGTGATCTTAGAGGTCTTTTCTGACCTTAATTATTCTATGAAAACGCCTGCCATTTTCCATGCCCTGGCTTTCCCAGCCACTGATGGGCTGTGATGGGGCCTGTCTTACATCTTGCAAGAATGTTGAGTGGTTTAATGCATGTTTACAAAAGGACCCAAAGATTTTTGGATGAAAGACGTTCTATATGCACTGTGTGGTTTGATGTGCTGCCATCTCGGTGTCCAAAACTGTAGGGATACCATAACCTGTATTCTTATTCCTGTGTTTTGGGAGGGCACTTGCCTGCCTGCAGAATGAAAATCTGCTCAGATCAGAATTAGCTGATGAGTGAAGAAAAACCACCTTGCATATTTCAGCTTGCATTCCCAAACAGTGTGCTACTTGTTATATACCACTGCACTGACAAGTCATTGTTAAAATAAAACCAAAAACCAACAAGATGCATTCTTCTTGCAGCTGGACTGTGGGCGCTGTTAAGTCTTTCATGCTTTCCACATATTTAAGTGCCGTGCTGAAAACTGCTCCATTTGTTCCAAAACACATGGAATCAAACAAAATAGTAATAGAAAAAATGAGCACTGCAAATTTTGTCCTTGGCATTTAATCCTGTTCATCTGATACTCTGTTTTCATCTCAGGATAATATAAATATTTAAAGCCACATGTAGTTCTGCTAATAAAAATCAGTTTGGTTAGATTGGGATTAGAGCAACTCATAAATAGGACTTCCTGCTGAAGTTTGGTTTGGTATTTATTCTAGAGCAAGAAATGGGGATGAGATGATGCTCTTACATCCTGACTTTCACTTCATTTTGCCAGTGGTTTCATCTCTAGCATCTAAGCATGTGACAGAAACTAATTTATCACAGAGCAAGAAAGTCCTCAAAAGAGCTATTGGCAATAAACATTTGTTTCTCAGCACAAAACTTATCTGAGCCCTGATCTTGTCTTCAGTGGACATTTCAAGTTCCCAGTGACTTAAATGTGGAAGCGTTGTAGGAGTGGGTTTGGAACCTTGGCAAAATGCAGGAAGTCATTATCCAGTAGCTAATTGCCTTTTTCCTCTTTCAGATGTTTAATTTATTTTTAATGAATGTGGGGAAGTCTTTGCAGAGACATTCCTCCCCCCCCCCCCCCCCCCCCCTCAGCTCCCGAGATAACGTCAAGCAAATCCTTCCTACTCTAGTGGTGGTTTTCCAGCAGAACAATCTCCATTTGTGTGATGTGTCTCATTAACCGAGTTGTGTCCTGGGGACGGGATAGATGCATAAATGAGATAATCTGTGTAGAATGAAAAGAATGTGTGTATTTGCGTGTAGATTTTTGCGTAATCTTAAACAGCAAGTAAAAATCTTACATTTAGTACTTCACATGGGGTCTATAGAAATAATTCTATAAAGAGCAAACTAATTTGACTGATTACCGTGTTAAAGAGGAATGAATTATGTCCACCTACCTCGTGTTCATTTCCTGCAGACATCCAAGTGTTGGGTTGCACAAAGTTACAGAGGGCAGCTCTTGCTTGCATTAGCCTGCTTTCTCAAGGACATACCTTTGTGCTGAGCACGCCTCTAAGTCCATTTTACATTACCTGGCTGCAATCCAGGGCTATCGACTTCAGTGGTAAAATCACACTGACTTCACTGATGCTGGGATGAATTCTGTAGGGGTGTTGTAAATTCTTCTCTACGTCATTGTGCACTGGTATGTTCTAATCAGAGGTGTTCAGAGTGTAAAAAGGCTGAGTGTTATACATAACAGCATAGTCTGTGATTTCACGCTCTTTCAAAGAGAGGAGGAAATCAAGGCACTTTTAAAACTATCTCACTGGAAAGAAATACCCTTGCAGAAGGCACAAAAATAAAAGGCATTGTGTTTTCTAAATTTCTCTAATCCTACTTATACCAAGAATAATTATCTGACTTCCTCCCCTTTCCCTCTTTTGATCTGACCGGTAGCTGAAATGCAGAGCACTACTTCGGGAATCAAGTGAGTATCTCAGTGAGGAATGGGAGTGGTGCCATCACATCATGCTATTTGCATCTGAGCTGAACAGTTTCTAAACAAATAATAACAAATCTAAGCCTGTTGGTTGGCTGTTTGGCAAGTACACAACTCAGAAGATCTGAGGTCAGGAGATAAATAAAATAAAGGTTTGAGGTCAACACCCAAAAGTACAAGAATGGAATTCCAGCTCTTCAATGCAGAAGTAAGACTGACGAGCTGCTGAAACTTCTGCGTGTCCATTTTCTATCTGACATAGCTAATGGTTCCTTCTGACTTTGTATTTTGGAAATTGGTGTCCACAATTGTCTGATTGAATGGTTTGCTCTAGCATTAGTCTCAGACTGACACGTACAGCTCTCTGAGAGCTGTGATTTGCCATGGGGAGCTGAAGTTCAGCTCCTCCCTCTGTATCTGGCCCACAAGGAAACATCCAGAAACCTTTTACCAGCAGAATTACATTTTAAACAAGAGAAAGGAAAGCGGTAAGGCTGTAGGAGAGTTCCAGAGAGATCCAAAAGGGAAGCTGTCAGCTTCCACATCTGGTCTGCAGATCGGTGGTGGTCTGGGAAGCACTTTCAGGTGGTCTCCAGAGCCGTTTCCGTCACAGTAGTAGTTCTTTAGCACTACCACTTCCCACTCGTTATAACCCAGACATTGAATCTCTTGGTAACGCCCATACTGAACAGATGAGAAGACAGCTGGCACCTCAGACAACCAGGCCAGAGATCAGACAGCAGGGTACACCAGGACAGGCTTTTTTAATAGAACAAACTTGTACTCCTCAATGAACCTGTGAGTCAGGAACTACTCCACATGAACAGGGAGGTAAGAACCTGCCCATTAAGCTGGAAGAATGACTTCCATTGAGCATTTCTGTTTGATATTTTCACAGCTTTTACAACCGATATAAAAATTTCACCCACTCATATTCCAGTCCAAATTACAAAGTGATTAAAGAAGAAGTGCTCTTCAAGAATAAAAATGGTGGGTTAATAACAGATGTGAATTCCAATGTAAATGTCTTTTTTTTGCAGTATATTAATTGTTCTTCATGTGATGAAGTTTAACTGCTAAACTGTTGTGTCTGATTGCAAATAGCATCTGCATCAATATGAAGCTAATGTTTCAGTTTTTTCCAGATGTGCTATTCCCCTTGTTAACACAGCTGGTTTTGTCCTTGTCAGGATCAGCCTAGCTGACTGCGTTTACGACTGAGCACGTCTGGGCCTTTCCCTTGTACAGGTACAAATCAGACACTGAACTGACTGATTGAAGTGAAAGGTCTCCAAAGCAAGATTTCTCTTCTACCTCCTCCTTTTCCCTGCCCTTCCTTCCACCCAGAACCGGAAACTGCAGCAATTACTGGCAGAATAGAATGCAGAATAAGATTTTATTCTATTAAGTGGATTGTCAGAAGAATTTACAATTGAATTTTAAAAAAAAGGAAAATACTTGTGCCTCAGTAGTGCTATTTACTGAATGAATGTGTGACTGTCATGTGCTGTTGATAGCACAACGTTGTCTTCAACTGCCTACACGTATAAAGGTGTCTAATACTGCTATTGCTGAGGTAAGTTGGTCTGTACCATTTATTTACATAGTCATTGAATTCAAACAAATAAAATGCCCTCTGTGTACTTTGTCTTTTCTGTTAAGAGCTGAATGGGTAATAACACTACAGACAGCTTTCTTCCCTAAGAAATCCACTGTATTCCTTTGGTGCTATCTGCACTGCTTTACATTTCACAGCTGAATTCTTTGGATTATAGATTGAATGTGACAAACACACCCAGGCTTTGGTTACTCTCAAAACCAACATAAACTAAGCTGGGCAATAATTTGTTTGGGTTTGTACAGAACAGATCTAAGATGATGTTTTCTTTGATGTGCTTCCCATGAAAGATGGTTGCATATGAATAGTAACAGTACAAAATATCAAATTATATGCATTTCAAAATAAGTGTGTTGGTTTGTTAGAAATTCAAAAATGCATACCTAAAAGTTTGGTTGCATTGAAAAAGGGCCACCAATCTAACTTCCTGCAGCTGCAGAACATCTGCAACAAATCAGCAGCTCCTTATTGTCTACGTGAAGGACTCTTGCATGCCAGCAGTCACTTCAAGAAGTGTCTGTGTGTATGCTACGTCCCCTCACCATGGGTTGCAGAGTACGAGCCTGAGTCCTCTTGGAGGTCCTTTTGGTTTTGGCTTTTCTGTAACACTTGCAAGTACAGAACAATCTTTTGAGAAGCATGGGTCAAACTGATTGGAGAAGGATTTCTCTGCCTCTTTGGTTTCAGCTTGGCTAGACTTAGTAGCCAGGCTAGACTCAGCTGCCTGGTCTTTGCAGTCAGGCCTTCTCTTTGACCAGGTGATGGTCCAGTTGTTTTTTCTCGCTGCGTTTAGCTAGAAACAAGTCTAGGGCCTCATGTGGTCATCAAGCCTGCTCTAAGATTGTGATACAAGTATGGGTGCTTTTCTTCTATTCCTGTTCTGGTTGCTGTTCTAGTAGCAACTTACCAGAAGTATGGGCAGCCATGAGGTGTCCCAAGGAACTCCTTTATTCCCAGAGCACTTGAGTATGAGCCTGTATTTTCATGACCCAGGTGGTAGAGCATTAATGGAGCCATTTGTTTGCTGGAGAGTGGCACAAAGCTAAGCAGCAGAAAGAGCTTGCAGAAAGCAAAAGAAATACCTACAGAGAAAATAGAACAGGCATGGAGGTGAAAGAAGAGGAAACAAAGGCGGAAAAGGGCTAGATGCAAGTCCCTGCACCTTATTATTCAAGTGTCTGGATGATTTTGGTGATCTGTCCTGGACTAAGTGCTGTGACTTTCTGAGAAGAACAAGAGAGGGAGCTCAGAAAAGAGAAAAAGATGGAAGCAAACCTGCTGGGTGTACCATGGGGTTTATCTACCAGCCTCATCACAAGTGTGTTCCCATTGCAAAGGCAGCAAGAGCCTCTGTTTGAGCAGTTGGCACGTTAAAGATCCATTTTCTGTGAGCGGGGGGAGCGTTCCAACAATTACAGAGTGAAAGTTGGTACTTCAAAGCTGCAATAATGTGGGAGAGACTCAGAAGCCCTGTTTGCTTTCCCATAAAACTTTCAACACTATGAAGTTCTGCCATTTTCAAAAGAGAATAAAACCTTTTACCATCGCACTTTTATGCAGAGAGCTCTATCCCATAGCACCCATTCTGAAAATGTTTGGTTTTGCCTCTTGAATGCTGCAGAGAAAGAAATGCTCAGATTAAAGCTAGTGGAATGCAAAATTGGTGAAATGGGCGTGAGTTATATTTTTCATTCTTCTCAACAAATGAATTGTTGGCAGTTTTTTCTCAGTCTGACTAGATTGTGACATAATGTTAAAACACCTATGTTGGAGAGTTGGAGAGCATCATCTCAGAGTCGTAGCAATATTATAAGGAAAATAAGAGAAAAAATAAGTGAAGCAAAGCCTAGTACAAATACATTTTCAACTTCAGAAGTTCAGCTTCGTTTTTGAGCACCTTGGTGATCAATAGTCTTGATCCTAACATACGTAAGTGTAAGTGACTGCTATGCCTACATCTACAATTCTATGATTCTAATTGTAGGAAAATGGAAGGAAATTTAGGCCAACAGGACTTTGTATATTTTCAGGTCAGAGAAAACACCAATGCACTGTACATCTTTAAGGACAGGTAACTGAAAAGCTGTCAAGATATATTAATCTTTTACAGCTGGTGCTTTGGAATTGTGATTCAGTGCAACTTCTGACCGAAGAGAGAAACCTTATTTGATGCAAAAGGTGGACTGCAGTTTCTGATGTGGAATCAGCATTGATGAGGTTCCTTACCAGCCACCCTTGCTAGTGAGCTTATCTCCTGGTGTCGTGTCTTTTCTAACATTCAAAATCAAGGACTCTGGGCTGTTATTACAAATGAAAGATCATTAGTTATGTCATGGTCCTTTGCCATTCCCAAGTGGCAGGAATGGCCTCTGCTGTAAGAAGAAATCTGTCCCCAAACACTGATAATTTGGCTTGCATTTTTGTATCACTGTTGTTGTTTTTTTCAATGAACTGCGTAAATGAGTTACAGATACCAGTTATGATTGGTCTGTGTAAGTTTTAGATTCTTTCATATAGCTAAAATCATAGTTTTGTTCTTTTTTATGTGAAGTATGGGCCTTTGGTCTTTCCTGCTGGCTCAGAGAATGTAGTGTTGTTATTTTGGGTAATAGAGTGAAGCCAACAAGTAGTATGAGATCAGTGGTGAACAGTTCCATCCTGAGCCACAAGCAGGATCACAAGAAGAGCTCTGATTAAGCACAAAATACCATGCTTTGAGGAAAAAGAAAATTAAAAAAAAAGAAAAAGAAAAAAAAAGTCATTTTAAACGAAATTCTTTGTTCTTTAAGTATCACAACTTTGACACGGTTAGATTTTTTTTCTGTTTGTTTTAGATGAAACATTGTTTTAAATGAAAGCCTTTGCATTCCCAGACCAAAAGCAGTTTCATGAAAGTCCAGCTGGACAAAGAACCCACGCAGCAAAGGGAACTGAGCCCCACGTTTGAAGTTTACAGCTCACAGTAAAGTGTCTGCTCAGAAAATGCAGCAGCTCTGCCTGAACTCTCCGATTCATGGTTCCAGCTGCAGCCGTGCCAATGCAGGTGTCTCTTCACAGCTGGAAGAAGGAAGCAGAGGGTGCAGTACCACCTCAATAGTTGACCCCTATCTCATGTGAACAGCAACAAAACCTCCAAGGAGCATACCATTTGGTCATCAGATATTCTCCTTTTGGCCACAAGAGAAAGATGTTGTAGGGGAAAATCCTCCATGAACTCCAACTCTTCATGTACAGGAAAGAAATCAGATTAAAAATGAATAAAACCTTTGGGCTATTCTCTGCAAGGCAGGCAGGGACAAGCAACACAGGCCAAGCCACTGTTCCCGCTGCAAAGAAAACAAAAACACAGGTGCTGAACATACTGAAGCCATGCAGATTAGCCCTGTGTGCAGTACATGCTCTTTACAAGAAGAAAAAACATCATTCTTGTTATTTGGCTATTGTTCGCTGGAGGCATGTTTTATTTCAGCTCGGCTCCAAGCAGAGTTATTACCGATCCCACAGCAGAAGTTCTCTGTGATGAGAGAAACATGTGATCTCTGGGCCCTAGAGAAGAAATTATGCTGGGAAGGCACCTCCAACGGGAGGGCTGCTGCTGGCCACCTGAGCAAACACCCCACCTGGTGAGCACAACAGAGCAGCATACGACTGTGCACGGGAGCAGCCTGGCTCGAGGTTCTTTCCAGTGATCCTGCCTAGAGAAAGATGAGATTCTGTATATATCTCCAGACCAGGAGATTTAATGAGAGGGAGCATAACTTTCTCCCCAATAAAAGGAAGAGAGACAGCTCATCCTTTTGCAGTACAACTCCAAGCAGCGCTCACTGATGTGCTGTTCAGTGTTCTCCTGTGCTGATTATGAGCTTTATGGCGTTATACATGGGAACGTGTGTAGGGAGGGGATAATAGGGGGCATTGGCTTTCATGTGCTGCACAGATTCTGCTCATATCACTTTGTTATGCAAATCTGTAATTATTTCATTTCCCCCAGAAAGAGTCTTTGTGGTTTCCTCTTCCGCGGGATTTCCGAATGCTTCATGGAGGAACAAATCACTGCACTGGGAACTCCCAGGTATGTGAGCTACATGGCCAGCTCTGTAGAAGTGGAAGCCTGGAAGGTTTTGGTGGAGGTTTTAAATAGCAATTTTGGAAGGGCTGCTGAAAGGGAGGTGGTGAGGCTGGCCTTGACAGTGGCACAAAAGTTGCTCGTCGTTTTAATAAAGTTAATTAAGATTGAGGCCTGCAAGGTGCCTGAGGCTAAGGAATAAAGAGGCCAGGTTTCTTACAATGAAGTTGCCTTTTCTTCTGAGTGGGGAGCAAGGAAGGAAAAACAGGCACTAGATTGTAGTAGTTCAAATGCCCATCTCAGCCCCACAGATGGAAGTCCAGAGTGGTTCTGAGTAGATGGAGTCACTCCATCATCACACTGGTGTGTGTGCAGAACTTGTCCCATGTGGCTTGTCTGCTCGTTTTGTAGCTTTTCATGCCTCTGCAGCTGTTTTGTGTAGAGATCAGCCCTCCAGACTAAGACCTGGTTTGTACGTTTGTAGCAAAATGATTTGTGCTCTGTGCAGAAAGGCAGATGAGTTTATTTGGATATCCCAGAAGGAGTGATTTAGGAAACTGGACAGTGTTTTGAGATTTGGAGCCTGTCAGTATATCATACTGAAATGTTTGCCGTGTTTTTATAAACACTGGAAGGCAGGTACGCTTTCATTCCACTCTCTTGCTTTGATGATTATTCCATTGAGCTGCTACATTTGGCAAACCAAGACAGAAAAAGGAGGGAGGGAGAAAAATAAGAAATTAGCACCACATTTAGTTATCTCCATTAACAATGCAAAATACATAGTGTTTCTGCACAAAGCTCAGACTATATCTCATTCACACTAATCATTTCTACTGCTTTTGCATCAACATTGAAGCCCAACCCTTAATCCTTCCAGATGACCTCTTTTGACTTTACCAATAGGAAATGTGGAGAGCTAATCAGGGTGCCCATTGGCTGGATGGACTGAGATTCAGGGACAAATGTAGGTGTTTCATTCCTCTGAGTTTCCATCTGGGCATAACTGGGATCAGTCCTGCTGGCATCTGAAAAACTGAGAGCAGAGTGAGGACTTCTGTGGTACTCCAGCTATCATTGGCCTCCAGCTATGTGTCCCATCACATCAACCCTCTGAATCCAATCAGTCAAACAGTTTTTTTTACCTCCCTAGCTGGGACTGTCCTAATTTGAATACATTAATGTAGTAAGAGACAGGCAAAACACTGGCTAAAGTCAAGATAAAGTTCATCCCCTGATCAAGTCCAAAGAACTCAGGTAGGTCAGGCAAGATGCACCAGAGGAACCTTTTTACTGCTGTGCCCAGCAGTCTCCTGGCTTTCTTATACAAGAGCACAGCTCAGCTATTGGAGAGTTTCTAGTATGTGGTGATCTGCTCAGAGGTCGTGGTTGGTGAAACTGAGTCTAGGCTTTCCCGTTTTTCTGGGAAGAGATTCAGATCTGACCTTTTCTTTTGGCCTTTTTTCTGATGAAAATGTCACAGCAGCACCATGGCCTTCCTACTACTCTCTTCTTTCTGAAACAAAGCTAGCTGTCTGTTTCAAGGAGATCTCCATTTGCTTTTTGGATGATAAACATTTAATGAGGTTTTTTTTTTTTTTTTTAGCCATGAGCTAAACTGGAAGCAGAAGAAATCACTCTCAATTAAAAATTAGTTTTGTTTTTTGTTTGTTTGTTTGTTTGTTGTCAGAGAGGGAGATACATACACTGCATCGGTAAATGCTGACTTCATTGCATTATTAAATACATTGGTTCTATGAAACTTGGCCAATCAGTGCAACCAGGCTAGAACATCCATCTGCTTCACTTGGAGCAAATCTCAGGCCACAAAGTATAGTATGAAAAAGTGCAGAACTACATTTCCATTCTGGAAGCAGTGCCAGTGTCAAAATATCTACTGAAAACCAAACCACAGGTTCTTTCCATAGCCCTCACTGCTGTTTGTAAAATGTTATTTAAGAAACTGAACTGAAAAGATGCCCATGGAGAGTTTCAGATGGAGGTAGCCAGAATCCAAACTAACAAACCACAATTTATTTAAACAAAAATATTCATTTTAAAGGAAACCATTTTCTCACGTTGCCTACATCTCAATATTTTAATACATCCATATCTTAGCAATAAACATTGATGGAAAGAAAACAAACCATGGCTGACAGGACAGCAGTGTTGCTTCTGCCAACTCATCAAAGGTCAGTAAGTGTGCAAACCAGCAGTGATGAATATTCGTCAATTAATGAAAGATTTTCTCCCCTCAATCAGCAAATTCAAATGCTGTCTTCAGATGTAGAAACTGCTATTTGTGTGCCAAGATCTATATTTTTCAAAAGTGGGCACTAATCTGGAGATCCTCTATTCTGAAGATTTACATGGCTGCACTTGAATATGAAGGGTCGTTTTGGGGGTTTATAGTCTAGCTCAGGAATATTGCTCCAACCTTTAAAATTGAACATCACAGCGGAACAACTCCAAGAGTGTCTTTGGGTTGGCATGGACACAAACTGGCTGGCCAACATCTACTGTTGGGTGAGCTGGGGTAGCTCTTCTTATTTTATTCCTCTCCCTACCTTGACTAGAGGGGGAGGGCACAGACATCCAGCTAGACTGAACACCTGTAGTCAGATGTCTTAATCTCCAAGGTATGCACCATTCTTAACTTGGAGTGCTTACATGTCTAGTGCATCATGCTATGAGAAACAGGAACATTGTCTTGTTAAGACCAGGACAGTTCCCAGTTCTGCAGCAGTCAGACCAACAGCATGACCAGAGCAGTAGGACTTAGCTGATCTCTTGCTGCTCAGTCACAGCAGGAAACTCAGAGGCAAGAAAGGTCATGAAGATTAAATCATCCTCAAAAGACAGAGCTCTATCTATTCAGGATAATCCCTGGTTTTGAATGTTACATTTCCAAAGTACTGGATGATAAGACTGATATTTATTATTAGTGGAATTATAGGGTCATTTTAGCATACATGAGGCAGCATGGTGGATTTACAAGCTTGGAATCTGCTTGTACTGACCTTAGATGCTAACACTGACCCAGGGCTACCTTGCACTAAGTTGGGAGTGGTGCATAACTGAGAGATGCAAAGTCAAGTATAACAGTATCCCCACCCAGAGAAGTACAGAGGTAAAAAGCCATTGAGCTATCACTCATCAACGGAGAATTTCAAGAAAGATTAAGTTGGAAGTTGTGTCTCAGTCTTCATGCACTTGGTCTATTTTAACTGCTGCTGAGTCCTTTTCCCCCTCTTTCCTGCTGAGATTGGTGTGCCAGCAGTGTCACACCCATGGCTGGTGGTGCTGGTTGCAGTTCTATCACCTGAGCCCTTAGAGCTGTGCTAGGTGAGAACGGGCAGCCTGTACATTGGTCATAGCACATCCTCTTCCTCTTACATCACTGACCCAATCCCCTTGTGAATTACTTCTTTCCACCCTCCTCCCATCCCGTAAGTACTACATGCAAACACATAATTAAAGGGTTGTAAAAGAATCTGGAATACAACAGTCATCTCAGTAGCCCCTTGAATTTGGTCTTTAAGGTGATTTTACCTAAGCTAAAAAGCACAGCATGCCTCCTGGTTGGAAACAGCGCATTTGTCTGAGGAAGGAGTGGTTTCCATGGCACTTGGTGATGTTGGCAGTGAAAATGAAAATGAAAAAAAGTGATTCACAGCACTTGCACGCTGAAATGAAATAGTGGAGAGGTGCATAGCAGTGTTATCTCATAGGTCAAGTCTGAGGGTTTGCCAGACATTATTTACTAATGAGGAGTAACTGCTTACATGTACTGGTTCAGTTTGGTTTGTGCAGACACAGCGCTCTGGTATTTAAAATCACATGTCCAGTTTGAGCTGAGGACACTGTTTTTAACTTTGGGAGCTTCAAAACCGTACGTCCCACTGCTGTGGGACAATCCATGAAGCAGGCAGTGCTTGGAACTCAACGTGTGCATTGTGAGCTCAGCCATGAGGTGCTTGAGCTTCCATGCTGCACCTCAGAAAGTTATCATCAAATCCTCCTTTGTTTGAGTAGAACATGAGTTGGCTGTCTCTTGTCTTGGAGTATTTCTGAAGAAAATCTTTCTTGATTTCCAGTGGTCCAGTCCCAAGGTCACTGTTCAGAAAATGTGTTGGTTGTGCAACTTATCACAGTCTTATGGCCAATTATTTGGTACTGCAGGCTTCATTTGGATTTGTATGATGGTATTTTTTTTCCAATCACATCTCTCACCCGTGGCTGAAGTAGAAATATCACTTCCAGTTATTTCAATTGCCCAAAGATTTTCCTTGAGGCTCACAGTTTGGACATGGATACTAACCAAAGATTGCCATTTGTGCTGAATTTATTAGCTGTCAGTTGAAGCTATTTTGTTTTCTTCCTGCAGAGAACTGCATTGGTTTTATCATTTGTGTCCAAGGCCCTACCATACCTTGCTGTTTTAGTGAGGTATGCTCAAATGCACAATTTTTATGTAGCGCTGGTCTGAATTTCTTATATAGACAAATGAAAAGTACAGTTAGTCTTCCTATTGACACCATTATTGAAATTGTGTGTGAGAGTACGGATAGGTACAAACATTTTAGATATATATGGCAAATCAGATACTTTAAAACTCTCTGAAAATGAGTGTTTCATTTCTTGACTATAAGCATTCAAATATGGATGCATGCGAACTCATCTGCTCTGCCATTAGCACATGTATCCCAGGAACATCCAGGTTGGATCTGAGGAAAAATTTCATCTCGGAAAAGGTGGTGAGGGATTGGCACAGGCTGTCCAGAGAGGTGGTACAGTCACCATCCTTGCAGGTATTCAGAAACTGTGGAGATGTGGCACTGAGGGACATGGTCAGTGGGCATGCTGGGGATGGGCTGGTGGTTGGACTTGGTGAGGTCTTTTCCTTAATGGTTCTGTGATTCTGGGTGAATATGCACATTCACAAATTATGACAAGGCAGAGTTGCTTCTCTTTCACCTGCTGTGCCTTCCCCCACCAGATGCAGGAGATAAGACAATCTGTGTTGCAGAGCATATTTTAGAAGAATCAACGTTTCACACCTGAGCTATGCGCCGCTAGCACAGGGTGGGAGTTCTCTGTCCTTTTGGTGCTGAAAGGCAGCACGCAAAACCTGATCCTGAAGAAGGGTTCTGGTGCCCGAAAGGGGATCTGAGGGCAGGAGGCGGTCTGCAAACCTGGCCACCACCCCTTCCACCTGCTGAGATATTCGAGGGGAGATGGTTGGATGCACTTTGACTGAAGGTTTCTGTTTCATTCCAAGCATAACCGCCTTCGGAAAGCGCTGGGTGGAGGTGGGAGGGGAACGCCCCCCGCCCTGCTGACTCCCCAGCTGCACTCAGCGCCGTGATTGCATTTCCAGAGCCACCTCCGTCCCTGTACGCTTTTCTCTCTGGGTGGTGGTTTCCCCTTCGCTTTGCCTCCCGCTCGCAGCCGGAGCCCAGAAGCGAGGAGGCGGTGCGATTGGCCGCGGAACGGCCCCACAGGAGCCGCGCTCACGCTGCACACGCACTGCTCACACCCCACCAAAACTCACCCGGGTGCGCCTGCAGCAGTCGGGGCGAGGAGCGAGCAACACCTCCACCTCTCGCCACGGGAAATAAACACCCTCACTGCTGCCAGCACCGGGAAGGACAGGCACTCTGCGAGGCGGTGTTTTTTGTTTTTTTTTTTTACCACCCCCGCTGCTTTATTTTTTTTCCCCTTCATTTTTCTTTCTTTTCTTTTCTTTTTTTCCGTTTTTTTTTTTTTTTTTCTTTTCTTTCTTTCTCTCTCTTTTTTTTTTTTTTTTTTTTTAAACCCCCGAAAAGAGCAGTCCGCGGCTCTGAGCTTCCCCGCACACCGCGTCTCGAGTGCCGGGGTACACGATGGCGGCTCCGGCCCGCTGGGTGCTGTGCTTGTGCCTGGGCTGCCTTTGCCTGACTCCGGGGGACGTGCTGCGGGCGCGCTGGGCCGGGCTGCGACGGAGGGCTGCCTGGGGCGGCCGGGAGAGAGCAGGTGACCACGGGCTGCAGCCGGGGGACAAGGTGTCGGAGCACATGCTGCGCCTTTACGCGCAGTACAGCGCGGGTCCTGCGGAGCCGCCCCGAGAGCCGCCCGCCCCGCACCTCCGGCGCGGCAACACCGTGCGAGGGTTCCGCCCGAGGGCTGCAGGTGAGCGGCGGCTGAGGGAGCGAAGGGATGGAATGGGCGCTGCTGCCCCGTACTCGGGGAACGCGGAGATGAAGAAAGTAACGTGTCCTGCGGCGACGCTTGTGTGCTTGGGGATGCAGTGTGCAGTGTGTTGTAATGACTGCTTTATCTGTATAGCTCTCTCCTGGGTGATATCTGAGTGCCATATGAGGGAAGTGGAGTAATTAGTATGTGCTTTCCGCAGTCTTCTTTTATCTGTGCTGTGCATGTGTTACTTCTGTTGGAATCATGGTTGGTTTGCATGTGATGGAGCAGTAATGTGCCCTGGTAATCCTTTGGATTGCTCATAGTTGCATTGGGGTACTGGTTACAGTGAGTGGTGGTGATTGAATCATAAAATTGTTTGAGTTGGAAGGGACCCTTGAAGACCATCCGATCCAGTCCCTCTGTGAGGAACAGGGTACAGCAGGTGCTCAAAGCCCCTCCAGTCTGACTTTGACTGTATCCAGGGATGGGGCATCCACAACCTTTCTATCAACCTGTGCCAGCACCTCTCCACCTGTATTGTTTAAAAAAAAAAAAAAAAAAAAAAAAAACCCAAACCTTCTTCCTTATATCCAATCTAAATCTCCCCTTTTTGGGAGCAATGGGGAATGGGTGATGTTGATGGATGGTTTGTGCACAGTGAGCGCAGTTTCATTTTTGGCAGTGGCTATTATATCTCAGTCCTGATTATAGACTGCTTTACAGGTATATATGTGTGACATACATACATATGTATATATATGTGTGACAACATGAAGTTCCTTCTCTTAAAAGGTTATTTATAAGGAGCAGGTTATGTATTTAGCATGGCAGTATATGAGAAGAACTGTGCCCTGCAGAAAGGGAAGGCAGCACTGCTTCAGCTGAACTCCCTTGCTCCACTCTGCTGTGTGTCTGACCTCTGTCAGGGCTGCAAGGAAATGCCACAACTTCAATCTGACCCTGACTATACTGAGTTTCCCATATCCACTGTATCCTGAAAACTTGCTTTTTTGTTTGTTTGTTTTTGAGCACTATTCTGCTGTACAGAACAGCCCAATGTGGCAGTTTCCTTTTTTTCCATGATGGTGGTGAGTTAACTCAGAAGCTTTTACAGACAGGCACCCACCAGTAACAATCAGCTTTGTCCAGGAGTTTCACTGTTCTGCATTGATTCTTTTCTCTCTCAGAAAACCAGCTGAGAGCTGAGTACCAGGCCTCACTAAGGTTTGTTTCGGAGTCATTACTGCTGATTCTTCAAAGGCAGCAATGTCTATTATAGGATAGCTCTGCACAGAGATCAAATACCACAAATAATTGAATGGCTTTGGCATGTTAGGATTCTGTGCTGCAAACACTCTCCATTGTGTGTTACTGCAAGTACTTCTGTGCACAAGAGAGGTTTGAGAGGTGAGAGGCTTACATAGCTTGGTTGGATGGAGAGCTGGGACACCCTATTTGTTGCTCCTACAGAATCTGTGTGTGGAAGGAGCTTTCTGGTCTTTCTGAAGTGAGCAGTTCTTTGCAGTACAGATCCAGTAGACATTCCTGTGCTCTGAAATAAGCATTGCGTTCACTGAAAAAGGGTAAGATATAATAAATAAATAAATAAAGGAGCAGGGAAGGTATAATCCAAAGAAGAAAATAACACTCTGTTTAATCATATCTGATTAAAGATATTTGTTGTTCTAAACCTGGAAGGTCTTTGGTTGAAATCCCATCTCTGTGGTCTTTCTGATTGTATTTATACTCTTACTTGACTTTGGGTGGCAGCAGACCTATAAATGTACTGTTCGCTAATCCCTTTCCTTCTCCTTCGATACTTTCACAGTTCAAGTGCCAAAGCAATAAATTGTAAGTGGTTATAAGGTTTTTGACGCTTCTATAAGTATTTGTGTAAAATATTTTACCAATTGGCTGTTGTCTTTCTCTCCCCATAGGCAACAGCAGCACATTTGCATGGTTGTTGATGGCATACAGGTGCATTTCCATTTAAAAATAAAAATAAATCAGTAACAACAAAACCCATACTGAGATTAAAGGTTCTGTGGGGGTAGCAGGCACAAAATGAAGCAGTTTTCCTTGTGTCCAGCTGCCTAGCCAGTCCTGCCATGCCAATAGCTCGTACACAATATTTTCTTTCTCATGTGGTTTGTTTCCAGCTCCTATGCATTGACTTGGTGAGCAAGGTGGTGATGGGTTGATGGTTAGATGAGATGATCTTAGAAGTCTTTCCAACCTTTATGATTGTATGACTGCTAGTTTCCTCAGCTGCAAATATCTGTTTTCTGTTGGCTTTCTCATATCCTTAATGGGGCTGAATCAGTGAAGGTAATCAGTTGTAATGTGTTGGAGGAATAAGAGCAACACATCTTCTCTGTTGCTAACCCCCTCTGAAGACAGCTTTTTGTCTGCAATGGGTAATACTCCCTTAGTAATCCACCAGTTTCTCCTGCATCTACAGCAAGAGACTGATGGAAATCTTTAACGGCTTCATTTGTAGATTAACCATATGTTTTCAGGAGATAAACTTCTTTTTCTGAAACAAATACAAATCTCAAATACAGCTATGAAACCATTCTGTCCCATGCTCTTTCTGTAAAGGACTTCTGGCTGTTTGGCTGCATGAGCAAAGCCTCTGCCATATGTGCCAGTTCACCTACCACAATTTTCAGAGCCCATAAGATGGTTCTGGTTGAACCATTTCCCTGTTTCTAGTCTAAAAAAGTAGTGTTGCCTATGGCTGCCCAAGGAGGTGGTAGAGTCACTGTCCCTGGAGGTTTTCAAGAAACCTGGAGATGGGGCACTGAGGGATGTAGCTTAGTGGGCATGGAGGTAATGATTGGACTAGATGATCTTGCAGGTCTTTTCCAACCTTAATGATTCTGATTCTAGGACACCTGCAGTCTTGTAGTGAACAGCCAAAGAGCAAATGGAAGATATGGTTAATGATAAGAAGCATCTTGGCTGTCAAATGCAAGATTTCCTTTCTGTGGCTCAATCTTCTGAGGGAACAAGACAGGAGTTTTGACCCTACGTGGGCACCTCTGGCGTTAGCATCCTATGCTGCCCCACAATCTGTTGTGCACCAGATTTCACTGGATTACTAGTTTTTTGGTTTTTGGGGCTAGGGTTTTTGGCCTTTGACTTTGATGACTGTTCACGTGATCTTGTATTCAGGCAAATTTGTTTGTCATTATTCCTGCTAAGTTGTCTCAGAACATCATTGGTCATTTTGAGTCACTTGAAAAAATAACCTTTGATGCCTGTGATGTAGTTGAACTCTACGATCATGCCTCTGCATCAACTTCTGCACACAAATAATCTTTTATCCTGCCAGATAGCAAAACCCCTGAATGACCAGACCTCAGCTTGATAGAAAGCTGCTGACCTCCAGTAGCTAAGGCTCTGGACATGGGGAAAAGGCACGGCATGAGATAAATAGCAGAGGGTGGAAACATAAAAGGCGAGAGCACAAGGCTTGCAGTTGGCTTTTGGAAGTACTTTTAATCATAGCATCGCTAAAGGAACATGTCTTGCAAATGAGTCATTTAAAAAGCTACGACTTTAATTGGAGGGTCTCTCTAATGATGTTATAGTAAAGCTATACAGACAGAAATTACTTTAAACTCTTTTTTATTGACTGAATTTCAAGCAATTTTAGGCATTACACCTGCCCTTGGGCCAATTCCTGTGGTTTAAGAGCTATGCTCTCCTCCTCCTTAAAATGCTTTTCTTTCCTTTGTTGCGGTACAAAATGCCCACGCACGCACAGGAACCTGAGCAGGATCCTGTACTTTTGTTTGCAGAATACTCAAATCGGTAATGGGGGAAGGTGAAATCAAGTAACAACAAAGGTGGGAGGAAAGTAGAAATCTGGCTTCCAAATCTGTGTTCCTATTCTGAAACTTGTTCCCATTTCCAGCTCTCACTGAACTCTGAAACACTGATCTGTTCTTAACTGTGCGTTGGCACAAGGGCACCACTTTAATATCTCATTTAAATGATGGCTAATGATGACTGTATAACTAAATGGCCCTCATTATTGCATCCTTTTTCACCCATGGGATAGATTTGGCAGTCCATAAAAATGTCAGTGCATCCTCCATAAAGGTAAACGCACCACATGTTGGTGGAGTTGTTCCAGCTTATTGATGCCTAGAAATGCCCCTTGTAACATAAATACGTTCCTGCTGGTGATGTCAGTCTCCACAGATGTACTACTTTTTCTTGAAATGCCTTTTTAATGCTAGGAACAAGCAATACAAACAGCTGTGGGTTATTGCAGAAAGTGAGGAAGCACAGGCTGTGCTGTGAAGGTTGAGTGGGTACAAACTTAAGTTGTAGTGCTGGAGCTGGGCCACTTGCTGGCCTGAGCCATCTGGAAATCTGTTGGCAGCCCTGGTAGCCCAACTGGTGAGTGACAGTACATCCCAAATTTGTGCCTCGGTGACAACCATGTGGGTGACTTGTTTAGACATTTCAGCTTTGGTCCTGGAAAGGCTGTACCTCCACCCTTCCCTTGCCACAGTGAACTCTGTGTTTGAAAAGGCCTCTAAGATCACCAAATACAACCACCAACCCATGCCTGCTAAACCATATCCTTCAGTCTCACATCTCCAAAGTTCTTGAACACCTCCAAGGATAGTGATTCCATCACCTCCCTAGGCAGCCTGTTCCTGAGCCTCCCCTGGCACGATATAATGCCATTGCCTCTCATCCACATGAATACAAGCAATAAAGCATTCTCCCTAGAAGTACCTTCACTGCCCAGCTTACAGCTGCTGTTCCAAAGCTCAACATGGTACATATAAGCAATGCCAAAAGTGCATGAATGTCGTAGCTTACCTAGTGCAGGCCAAGAAAGCTCGGTCCTGCAGAGCCTGATCTTCAGATCTCCTCCTATAGTTGTACCTTTACTGGGAGTGAGAAATGCCATTAAAATCTGGCTTCAGAGTATCTGTTCGTTGTAGGGGAATTGGATTAGATAGCCATTAGTGCTCCCTTCCAACTCAAACAATTCTGTGATTCTGTGTGGAAAGTAGAAGTATATTCCTTGCATGGAATTTTTTTCCTTCAGCATGTTTTTCCTTTGCTGGTTTCCTCTTATATCTTCTCCTTATGGACTTGGTTGCTGAGAAGGCTTTTGTACTATAAAAGAATAAAGCTAGGATGGCAAAACTCCCTTCAAATAAGAACTAGAAGGTATCACTCATGCAGAGGATGCGCGTGACACAGTGCTCTTAAGCTGTAACGGAATCCCAGGTCACACAGTTGGGTTTTCCTGAGCTGGAACCTGGCTAAGCCACAGATGTCTGTGCTGGATGCCAGTCGTCTATTTGAAGGTGCTTTTGTGAATGAATGAGGTCTCTTAGGGGTGGTTGAAGTCTCTTAGGTGTTCGGCGAGAAAATAGCTCCACCTACTGCAAGTATGCTTTAGTGTGGAGTTAAGTACTGAGAGTGGCTTCTTGGGTTTTACTTTTAATCAAAAGTATATATTCCTCCTGTGTCTGCTTCACGGCAGCTAGAGTTTCCTTACAAACAAAAGCAGCTTATTTTGGGTTCTACCACAATAGGCCACTTTAGGAACAGCAACATTGGTTAAATTGAATTCTTATTAAAGAATTAAAATAAAAAGTTGTTATTAGACATAAAGCAGTGATTCAAATAATAACTTCTTTAACAAGCATGCATGAGACATCATAAATTCTGGCTCCTAAGGCCGATGTACCCAGTGCTCTGCCAAATTACATGTTAACCTTATTATATTAGTGATTACAAACCAAGCAGAGATCAGGTGAAGCGTGTGCTTTTTGCATAGGTAGTAAGTAGCCAGTTTCAGCCTTCAGGAATTAAAAATAGGTTCAAAATCAAGGAAGATCCCATATATAACTACTAGCTAGAAGCTGAATGAGTTTAGTACATTAGTTTTCAGATATTGAGAACATACCTACCAGGACCTTATGTGTTTTACCATCAAGTTGGGCTGAATACAGCAGTGTTAACAGCAATATCTTATTTATAAATGATTTTGCTTTTTCTTTTCCCATTTCACCAAGACAAGTCTATGTTTAAATAATTTTTTTTTGTTTGTTTGTTTATTCCCATATTTCCTGAACTATGCATGTGATACACAGGCGAGGAGGTCTCTGTCTTTCTAGGCTGATTCGTCCTTTTTAAATATATTGTTTAGAATATTAGAAATATTCTTAGAAAAAAAGAGGTCATTTGGGTGGTTGAGATGAGAAGGCAGAGAGAGAATCTTGTCTTTTGTTTGACTTGGTCTGAATGGCAATTTTAGCATTAGCATCCAGAAGCACAGAATGTCACCCAGAATGTCATTCAAAACATAAAGCTATGTATCTATCTATCTATATATTTACAGCTCTGGATAGCATCTGAATATATGGATCTGTGTTCCTCCCACTCTGAAGGACAGATGTAGCTGCTGTTCAACCAGGATGTTTTAAAACAAAAATTATGTCTCACCTCTGAGACTTTCTCTCACAACCTACAGGGGATTAACAGTTAGCCAAATGTTCCTACAGATCAGCCTGGGTTAGGAGTGCATCATTGGGTTTGTGCAAGATACCTGTGGCTAAGATGACTTCTCTAGTTTCACAGCTATGGAAACCTCGTGTTCCACCACATCCCTCCTACTGATATAGCAGCATCCTGGTCATGAAGAAATATTGTCCGTCCTTGACTTATTTCTGCCTGCACAGAGGCGAATAGGTGCATTTTGCCAGCATCTGTCCCCGTTCTTGCCGCCCTAAAAGGTTATTTGGGTTTGGCTTTCTTTTGGATATTGGATATTGGATATAGAGAGTTGCTCTAGTGCTATCTGCCTATCTCCAGCTGCATTAGTAAATACTTCCTAACTGGCTGTCTCGAAACGTGATGAAATGCTTTAGGTAGAATGAGTGAATTTATCCTGTGTAATTGAAGCAGTCCTGGTCCTGACTACTCTAGAGGGAAACTTCCTTTGTGATTAGTATCTGACCTAGCCAAAAGACTGTCAGACAAGCTTGTGTGTTTTTAATTCATTACAAATGGTGAATTGTCTATCCAATGCTGACATCTAAGCTTTAAATATTATTAAACAATTATTCTACCTGATTCTCTTCCCAGTGTCTTTCAAGGCAAGGGATATTCCTTCTTCATGTGCAAGATTGTTGTCAGCTTATTCCATGCCCAACTCTGCCCTTTCTGTTGTGAAGGGCTCTGGGTCATGAATTTGTGTATGCGAAGATGACTGGGCACTTGAGGAGCCAATAAGTTGATCTCAGTGTAACCGAGAAATTGTTAACTTTGAGAGAAGGCATCCTTTGTAACACAATTTCAGCTTGTCTTTTGGTTTAGCTTTTGAAGTACAAGTATGTGCTGTGCTTTCTTTATTATTTGCCCAGTTTGCATCCTGACAAGTACATATAAATATATTCAACATTTGATATATCTAAGTCCCTGTTTAACAGACTCATGGTATAGAAGCTGTACCCACAGGCCCTAAAGTCTCCATCTTGTAGATGGTGCCCAGATCACGGAGGAGCAGAGCAAAGGGTGTAGAGGAACCAGCAATAAATAAAATTGTTTATTTGCAATAAAAGTTTGGCAATCATAGGTCAAATGGCATATGTGAAAGTATACTTTAAAGCCCATGGCAACATATTCCAAAAGACAAGTGTTTAGAGAGGAGACACTGATTTATTCTGCACAATATGGGAAATACCCAAAGTGAAGCATGCCAAATCATTTACCCTGGCTTCTATTTATAATCCAAAATGCTTTGACTACACATCTGCCTAATACATCAGTCACACCTATCTATTACATATTCATATTATGTAAGTACAAGATTACATAACATATTTGAACTTTCTGTGCTTGCATGGGGGTGTTTGATGGTCTCTGGTGGTCATTTAGGGAGATGTCCCACTCCTCACTTTATCCATATTTGGGCACAAAGATGCCTAATCCTTTCTGATTGGTTACCTTTTTGGACTTGTGCCTCATCTCAAGGATGTCTGGTCTTGCTGTTTCTTATTTATGGCCATCTTGGATGTTTGAAAAGAAACATCCCATCTCAGGAAGGTTGTTTTTCTGAGATAGGCAGGACATCTGGAACTTAAAGTAAGGCGTCAACCTTGAGTAAAATTCCTCAGCCAGACAAAAATGTCAAATAATCAGCTTTTGAGATATCACTAGGACAAGGTTCACTTCCTTATTTTTAACAAGGGGCCTGTGGCTCATCAGTGTGGTGGAGGTGTACAGACAATCGAATGCCTGATGAAGCCAGTGGAAACCTTTCTCCAGCATCAGCTGTATCTGGACTAGGGTGTGGTTCAGTGCTGTTGATATCCCATTTGTCTTGGACAAAGTAAAACAAACCTGTTGGCAGGCCAGAGCAGTCATGATTACTCAAGGTACATTTGGGAGAGGGAAGAATGTATTTAAAATTAAAGAAAGAAAAAAAAGAGAGAGAGAGAAAGCTCAAAACCTGACTATGAAACACAAGTTTCTGGATTATACAGTCTATAGTGCATCTACTATCAAGCTGTGTTCCTATGACTTAGTTTGTTTCCTGAATTCAGAGGAGTGGTAGCAAATGTATATGAGTTTTTTTAGACTGAGATATGCGTTATATATAACCAGATAGTAAATATGTGATTTTAAAATCACCAGTTTACCATGTTTGTCATGATTCTGACTAGTAACCTAAACCTGTTCCCAAAGCACTGCATGAAAGTTTCTCAGAAACTTAATTTATAACCTAGAAAGCAATACATTTGATCTTTTTGGTTTCCATGACATTTTGAATTGCCCGTATTCTTATCTAAATATTTATTCTTCTAGGGAGCCCTGGAAGTCAGGAGCTGTATGTTTTTAACTTGACTTCACTCACCAAGTCAGAAAATATCTTGTCAGCTTCGTTGCATTATTATATCGGTGATCTGCTGGACTCTGACTGGAATTGTTCCCAGTCCAGAGGCTGTTCTCATCGTGGGCACAGGAAACCTGAAATTCAAATACATCTTTCGGTGTGGACCTTTCCACCTGTTGGGAACCAGAGTCGGAGTCTGGGCCATTTCTTAATAAACACCTCCAGTTCTTACAGCGATGTCCTTTCCTGGCAGTGGAAAGATATCACTCAGGTCCTAAACAAAGCAAAACAGAGCAATGAACTTCTGATTGGCGTCAAAATGGATTCAACCAGCCATCCCCTGTGGAAAAGGGCACTATTTCACTATGAGCCCTACATTCTGGTATATGCCAATGACTCTGCCATTTCAGAGCCAGAGAGTGTTGTTTCTAGTTTGCAAGGGCACCACAACCCTTTGGCAAGGGTCTTCCCTAGGCCAGAAAACCACATGAGGAGCAGCCTTGGAAAACGGCGGCGAAAACGCTCCACCAATGTCCTGTTGCCATTGCAGAACAATGAGCTTCCCGGAGCCGAGTACCAGTACAATGAGGACGAGAGGTGGGAAGACAGAAAACCGTACAAAACTTTCCAGCCTCGTCTGGCAGAGAGGGCAAAGAGTAAGAAAAAACAGAGAAAGAACCACCACCAGAAGAGCCAGACTCTCCAGTTTGATGAGCAGACCTTGAAGAAGGCGAGGAGGAAGCAGTGGAACGAGCCCCGGTATTGTGCCCGACGCTATCTCAAAGTGGATTTTGCTGACATTGGCTGGAGTGAGTGGATTATTTCCCCAAAATCCTTTGATGCCTATTACTGCTCAGGGGAATGTCAGTTCCCAATTCCAAAGGTACTGTGTTTGTTGATCTTTTTGTACTGTTACCGTAAGCAATACACTTTTCTTTCCTTCCATCAGTGAAATGCAGCTGGTCACCTGTTATATGCGGGGATATGGTAAATAAGTGGTGTCTTTGTCTTATACTGCACAGAGTAGTGGTTAAAACAGCTAGTAAAAAAATAGGCTTGTAAAGATAATTTAAAAAGTATTACATGATGATATTATTTTTTTGTCCAGAGCCCTAATAACCATAAAGTATTTCCTGGATAGTGCTAATGATGTGTGAACTTGTTATGAACCTGTTTAATAAACATAATATAGGCCAGACTCAGAAAATCACTTATTAGGTGGTAGTAGTCATGCCATGAAGAAGTCTTTGCTGCAAGACCCACAGTAGGGTCAGTTGGTAGAGCACCCACTAGGAAGATGTGCATCTCAGGAGGCATTACTGCCATATTGAGGCTAAAGGACTCAAGAGAGTCACCTTTTGAAAATGACAGGTGAAGAATTGTACCAAAGGATATGGATCCCAAGGAAAGCAAGCTGAAGAAGGGATGAATCTCTTTTGGAAGGAGGTGATGTGCCTGACTCCCTCAGTCAGGCTTTATAGTTTTGGATCAAAGGGAAAAAAAAAATGAAAGGGAATAGCAAGGGATAAAGTCATTACCTTTGCATGAATTACATTATGCCTTTATTGCTGATGGGAAACGTGCACCACACACCAAACAGGTTAAAAATTTTAAAAGCAGTGGGCCCGATTTCTTTCATTCTAGCTTTAAGGGCAGACAAATGATTCAAATACCCACTGTGACCTTCTACTTAAAAGTGGGTTAGCATTTCCTATTGCAGGTTTTGTTATAAAAACTTCATTCCAACCATAAGAATGTTATTCCAGTTAGGAGAAAACAGTACATCACACATGCATGCTTGATCAAAACAAAATCATTTTTGTGCAAATAATAGCCTATACTTGGTGGGTGAGGAATACAGAATTTTAGAGCACTATAGTTACATAGATGATGTGAAGATGAATGCTTGCTGCCATGTACTGCAAAGAGATAGCTTGTTGGGAGAGCAGGGAACTGAGACCTTATGGTGAGCCTAGTACCTTGCAAGCAATGGGAAGATATCTGTCCATACTGAGATTCAGATTGTTCATTCTGTCCACATCAAACAAAATAACCTTGTTTGCAAGGAGAATGAAAAGCTGAGTTCTACATAAAGGTAAAGCAAGTGTCTTCTGGAACCACGTGTTATTCTTGAGCCATATATATCTGAGCCATATAATATCTGGTGCTACACATAAGCCTGTGTTTGCAAAATGATACCTTAACCATCAGGCAATAACAAACTAATCTGTGCCTCTGGGTATATAATGTTCCCTTGCTGAGGGCGAGCTCCTAAAGCTGACAACCTGTTGGGTAATTAGGAACAGATGTGCCTCATCCCCCTCCCTCCTTCACCACCTCCTAGTTTTCTGGCCCTACCTTTCCCCTGATTTCAATTAGCTGTTTTGACTGCTGTTATACTCGTGTGTGTTGGGCTTACAGAGCACTGTAGAGCATGCAGCCAGGCAGACCTTCTCCCAAGTCAGGAATGAAAGCCCATAACTGACATCATTTGCCCCGCTCCTAATATATCTCTAATGAAACTCAACAGGGCAGCAAGTCTCCCAAGGATGCACACAGCTCAGCAGGTGCAGCCCTGGCCACAGCTGGGCTCATTCACAGATTTGGCAGCTTGCAGTCCACTCAGTGCTGTTCCCTCCCACTACTCTTCTTGGCCTCACCTCCTACAAGAAAATCTTTTCTGCTTTTCATTAGCATGTTCTGGACAGAGCATGAAGGCAGTGACCCAGCCACCTCTCCAGGTGTAGGACGTGATGCCTCAGTGCCCAGAGGGGGATTTCAGTTCTCCCAAAAGCACTTGTCTTTGGGTTTTCCTGCAGTTACTGTTATATTCCCTGCTGACAGCAAGAGAGTTGTGCCAGAGCTGGTTATCCTCAGGAGTGCATTCTAAGAGCAGTGTGCATGGCAGATGTGAAGTCAGCACAGGGGATGTTCTGTATGTAAGGTACACCTGTATCAGATAGAGACTTCTTGCTTAGCTCTCTTATCATACTGTGTCTGAATGCATCCAGGCTGATATCTGAGTCTGCCTAGGCAATTCTTGAAATCAGTTCTATATGTAAAAGAACCACGCTTGCTCTGAAGAATGCCTTGGAATACAACGTGTATTTGGGCCAAGCCTGAAAAGACTAGATTGAAAGAGTTTAAAACTCCACCCACAGAGTTGAATTGTTTGATAATCTGCATCAAAACCTCAGCCATTACCAAGGGGCATAGTGCCATGAGCCAGGGAACTATCAGGCTCCTCCTCAGAACCCTATAATTATCCCTGGTAATTTCAGACTTGTCCAGTGGAAAGCCAGAAGGAAAACCAAAATGTGCACTTTTTAGGAAACCAAAACATTTTTGATGGTATAGATTCCTTATCTGAAATGAATGGTTTCTGATGAATCCTTAACGTGGCATTTACTGAAACTTGATTTTAATTTCAGTACCATTAACAATTGGAAATATCTCAAACTCATTTAGATATTTTATTTCTTTGCATTTGATCAGCACACCTAGGGTGTTCATGTGGTTCCCAATGATTTTGTGTAGAATGCTGCTCTGACTAAAGGAGCGAGCCTGGCTGCTTTCACATCTTTTTTCAAAAAGAACTCATACAAAAATTTGAGCTGTGTACTGGCCAAAGACACTTTAAAAATCCTTTTACTGCTAAAGAATATTGGTATTCTTGAATTAAAAGACAACAAATGAATAAAAATGCCTTTTGTGGGATCTACTGGCTAGGTTGAGAGTAATGTCCTTGTAACCACGCTGGGATATCTACAGCCATATTTCTTGCATACAAGGTCATCAGGACTTGAGGCTGAAGCAGGCAGATATCTGACCCTCAATGCTGATCCCAAGGCAAATCATCTCTTATCCCAGCAAAACTGAAAATGTGGCCCAGCTGATCTTGTTGCATGTATTTCTCAGTGACATCTGACTGAGCATATTTTTTAACCAAGGGATTCCTAGGCACGTGTATAAGATGAGCTCTCAAGTGCATCGTTAACATTTCACTCCTACAGAAACAAAACTCCTTGGCTAAAAACTGTCTCAAGTATGTTTCATGCTCACGTGCTGTTACTACAGATACTTGGAATTGAATGTGCTCAGGAGGTAAAATTTAACGTACTCATTTTTCACTTTTCAGAATATATTGACTTCTCATTTTATGAATATATTCAAATTCCGGATTTTTTTTTTGTATGTATAATTTTTCGTTTGTTTTTTTTTTTTAAACAAAGATAGTTAACCCAGTAGTCAGAATCACTTTTCATGTATATTAACCAACAATGTTTTCCAATTTACATGAGTATCAATCCAGGAAGCTTTGTCTTTTGTAGCAAAATGTTACTGTAAGATGAGGTACAACTGACGTGGGCTTTGGGGGCTCAGTTATTCAGCAGTGTTGCTGATGTATATTACAGATTTATGTATATCAGTGATCTGGCTTAGAAGGATGAGCAGAACAACCCAGCCTTGGAAGACAGAAAACTGGAGCAATTAGCATCGTGACATACAATATTTCTGTACTGTCCACTGTATACGTTCTATCCACTTCTGCTTTTCTTGATGCACTCACACTAATTTCCCAGCACAGAAGTTATATTTATTTTGCTCCCCCAATGAATAGTGCTGCTCGCATGTTGATTGCCTCACTCCTAGCTGTTCAAGTTTTATGACAAAATTGCAGCCCACTTGAAACTAAATTCACAGCAGAAAAGATTGCCTTGACCCGTAGATGCACCTTGGTGCAAGGTGTGCTGCCTGGGCATTCTCCTGGGAAAGCATGTCCCCAGTGGGATGCTCCAGCTGAAGGCAGTGGAGCAGCAGTGACATCCAGTGGCAGCAGAACTGCACCGGAATTGCATTCCCACCTATGGTGACAACTGGAGATGGTTGCGCGCACTGGACTCTGCAACCAATCATCCACAGGTCCTTTCTTCAGGAAACAAATTTTATTCTAGAGCGTATGTATTTAACATTTATGCAGTTCTATTTTCTGCTTTATCTTGCTCTTGCAGGCCTTGAAGCCATCCAACCATGCCACCATCCAGAGCATAGTGAGAGCTGTCGGTGTTGTCCCTGGAATTCCTGAGCCGTGCTGCGTTCCTGACAAAATGTCCTCTCTCAGCATCTTATTCTTTGATGAAAATAAGAATGTGGTTCTCAAGGTGTATCCCAACATGACAGTAGAATCCTGTGCATGCAGATAACGTCTCAGAAGACCCTTTAGAAGCACTAAGGTGATCACTCACTGTTCATTGGTGTTCTTTTCATGATTTCTACTTTTTGTTTGCACTGCCAAGGCGTTTCCTTTGCGGGGGGGAGGGGAGGGGAAGAAGTAAATCCAAACAAAGAAAGATGAAAATGGAGTGGATTCTGAATTGCAATTCCAAGGGATGGGAACATGAACTTCATTCATCTTTAAATTTGATCGAGGCACTAAGTCATGGCAATGAGGATTGACTGTTGCTGTTGAAACTGAGATGAAACAGAAATTTACAGAAGACTTCGAAATTTTGAGGACTGTCAGAAGGACACACTAATCTATTTTTGTACATGATTTTGGAAACAGGAACTGTTAAATTTTATCTCCATTTTTCTGGTAACTGATGGGAAGGGAGATTAGAAATCTACTTTTATTCATTTTAAACCTAAGCTTTCCATCATAGTTTACTGAGTAATGCAGCAAGAAAAAAAAAAAAAAAAAAAAAAAAAAAACCCTAAACTAAACAAATCTGACATTCCAACAGCCATAGACAACACAACTCAGATATCTGTTTCCTTGGTATGACATGTCTCTGACTGCATGCATGCATTCATTTTCAATAATATGTTCTTCATAACTCAGCTTACAAGATGTCACTGCCCCTGGGTGAAGAAGGCAAAACGTATCTCTGCTGCATGGGAAATTGTGGTATCTCAGAAAGACTTCTCTTTCATGCCACTGCAGAAACTCAGCAGGTGAAGGGTATGAAAGTGTCGCATTTATTGACGTGTTCATAAGAGATATTCTAGAGCATATCTGCAAATAATCTATGAGTAAGTTATGGTAGTTAATTCCTAACATGAAATTATTTGGTTTGTAACTCTTATCTGTATACCCTAATGACAGTTATTTTACCAGAATTAGCTCTGGTTGGTAAGTTTTGATGTTGCATTAATCAAATAGCAGCTTTTCTTTTTCTCATTGGTTCTGCTCTGGAAATGTGTTGTACCTGTGCTGTCATAGATTCTTAAATTTAAGGTTTCTTACCAGCAAGTTTTGCACAACAAAAATACAAAACATGCTTTTGATGGGGAAAAAATAATGTGAGAAACTAAAAGCAGGAAAAGAAGTGTCTAATGAATCATAGGCAACTCTGCAGAAATTGGTTCCATTTTTGAGTGGATGTCAGAGGAACACTTCAAGCTTCAAGTTTTCAGTAATGTTCTCCATAGGGAGTGAAGCTTCTTAAAGCACTTCTGGCTGGCAAGAACCACGTTTTAGTTTGTGCAAAGAGTAAACATTTATCTTTTGGGTAAACTATCTACATAACTGACTGTAGTGTGCTTAAAGGGAAATTGTTCATAGGGAATGAATTAATTCTCCACGGTCAGGAGAGTTCAGTTCTCTGTTTTGGAGTCAGTGGTTCTTCCGTGTTTTGAAGTTGATCAGCTTTCCCATGTGAATGCCTCCTTGCAGCTTCATAGCTATGTGAAGGTAATTTAAACACTTGATGATTGATTCTTGTGTTTGGTCACTGGTGCTATCGTGTTTACCAATCTGAGTCATGTGCATGGGTGTGAGAGGTGTGGACATGGATCATATAACCCAGGATCCTTTCAGCAATCATTTTTTACTGTGCAAAGTCTCAGTGGAATCTGATGGCAGTTTTACTTCAAAACAGGACAAAACAAAACAAAACAAAACAAAACAAAAAAAAAAAAAAAAAAAAAAAAAAAAAGAAAAAAGTAACAGCAAAGATTAGTCCCAGCTGCAAGCCAGGCTCAGAGCCCTTCCATTATCCTGCTTGAGGAGAATATCCCAGTAATGCAGCCTGAGACCTTCTTGTTGGCTGCAATTAAGCAAGAGTAACTAGCACAGCTATTAGACCCAATTGCTGTATGTTAGTAATCTAAGGCTTTAACAGCATCACCTGAAAAGGAGCACAAAGATGTCCTGCTTGGCTGTCACTGGGATACTCCCACTCTTTGTCAATAATTGTGGAATGCAGAACAGGTGCAACCTCGAAGTAAAATCTGATCTGCCTCTTCCAGCTCTAGGCTGAGCGTTAACTCTGTGTGTGAGACGATTTATGTACAGGACTTGTTTTTGTATCTGTGTTTTTTACATGCAGCTTTCTAAATAAAGCCATTATTAGAATCTGTAAGATGTTAATCACATGAACAATGATTTCTGTATATAACGTTGTATGAGTAAGGACTTTAAAAAAAAAATCCAACCAATGTTATTAATCACCATTCTAGTCTTAAATCAGCATGAGGGGCTTTTGCCACATATTCTGTTTTTTTAAATACTGTAAATTGATGAATGGCTCTGCTTCCCATCTAATTATATAGCATCTAATGCCTGTGCATTATTTTTATGGCTTTACTTTTATGCAGAGGCAGAGCACATTTTGTGAGGTGCCACATACCCACGAGGTCATGAATCGCTCTCCTCTGGTGCAGGACTGGTCCAAAAGCTTTGGATGTTCATCTCGGAGGAGATGCGTGGAAGTTTGCAAAAGTTTGGACTTTTTGTTGAGAGACCTATTCATCCTTGTAAAAACAGCCTTTGTAAATGGTTTCTTTTTAAAAGCAAATGTTTGTACAGACAATGTCAATTAAAGAAAAATAGCAAAAAAAAAAAAAAAAATTATTTTGTATATGGAAAAAAACTTTTACAGATACTTTTAATTTATTTTATATCTATGGCCATCTTGTTCTTTTCCAATTTTCCTCTTAATGCTCTCTAAACAATATTGTTGTCACTGTTGTTGCAAAGACAAAAAGGCATAGACCATGGTCAGGTTCACAAGGACAGATCACAGCAGCACTGTGAAAGACACGTTTCACTACTGATGTATAAGCTTGCCTAGTTTGTATTTGTTTCCTTTCAGTAACAGGAAACTTTCACTATGAAACTCCTCATAAAATATAAAATAAAATCACCTTTTACATGGTAACTCATTTGTTCTCTTGTATTCAGGTCTTTCCAAGAATTTTGAAGTTTTCATTTCTGTGTTCAGATGTGCATCCATCTCAGGTGCTCATTTGGAAGCTGTCCAAACAGAGATTGTGTTTATAGTGCAAAGTACACAGTGGCTGGGGAGTAAGTACTGTGGACTTAGTTAAAGGTTAGCTAGTACAACAGCAATAAGCCACAAAGGTCACTGGGTCTGATGGATCTGATCCAAGGCCCAGAGATGTTTGTGCGTTTCTGTACATTGTCTTTACCAAGTATTTGTGGTCTCTTCTAGCTTAAAAAAGTAGTGCATAAACTGTGTTGACACCTTGCAGTTGATCACAAGAGTAAGGCCAGCTTAGTTGCTTTCTTGGTGGACAAAACCCAGGCTTTTTCTATTAAAACTAAGAAGAAAAGTAATTGCTTTAGCATTACTGCACATAGCACAGTGCTGCAAAGCAAGGGAGGAAATGGAAGCCTCCAAAGATGCTGTTCTTAGGAGGTCCTAGCTAGATCCATCCCTGGCTTCCTCCTGGTCTGGCTGAGCAAGAGTGGTGGGTGAGGGATAGCGTTGGCTGTCCTGTGTTGGCCATGTTCCATGGAGGACATAGCTCAAGGTAAGTGCTGGCACATTCCTGTTGCTCTTTCTTTTGGCTATGGGAATCTGCTCACAAACAGCACTAACATGAGCTTTTGGCACTAAAGAGATGTAATCATACACTGCTGGGGGTTTTTCTTGGGTCTTCGGGGTGGATCTATGCTCTTTTTCCTGGTTTCTCTTTAGTAGGGCAGTATGTCAAGCAATCTGCCTGGAAATTGACTTTTTTACAAGTTCATGTAGTGATAGGACAAGGGTTAATGGTTTTAAGCTGAATGGGGGAGGGTTTAGATTAGAAACAATTCTTTACTCAGATAGTGGTGAGACCATGACGCAGGCTACCCAGAGAAGCTATACATACCCAATCCCTGGAGGTGCCCAAGGGCACCCTGAGCTGGTGGGGGGCAACCCGGCGCATGGCAGGGGTTTGGGGCCTGGTACGCCTCAAGGTCCCTTCCATCCCAAGCCATGCTGTGATTTTGTGATTTACTTCCCTAGGAGCTAACTAGATTATTAAGTAGCTATGCCTCTTACTCGTAGCCTGCTAATTTTATTCATTTTGACTTTTGATACTGCTGGCCTGCAGCTCAGTAAAGGTTATGGCTGTGGCTCTGAAAACTACCTCAGATAAGCTTTAAAGTTACATTTGCCACTTCTCAGCTGCTGTGCATCAGTGAGATGTTGTCTATGTGATGTCAGCCACAGCTTATCATTGACTTCTGTGTATTCACCTTATTTCAGGAGCTCTGTCCCATCCAGCCCTAAGTCCTAGTGTACCAAAAGTCACAACCCACATCTGCGCATACAGAGATGCTCAGAGCCTTTAGGATTAGTATTTGTCTCTGAACTTCAGTTTTCGCTCAAATTTTCCATTTAAAAACTCCAACATTCTCCTTTTGAGCAAAGCTTGCACTTTTTATCTGCTTACTTTCAAGAGGCACAATCTTTTCCCATAAAGCTTTTTGATCTTGTGAGAAGGAGACAAGTGTGTTTCAAAGGATGCAGAGAACTAGAACTTTGATGTATGAAGCGCAAAATATCACTTTTTTTCTTGCCATATGGAATTTTCATGAGGTCTTTATGAAAAGACGTTTTCCTCTTTTCAGCATCATATTTCACTTTGAGGTTCCTTTATTGCAACACAGATCAGAGAATCCCATTCTCATAAACGAGCCTTTTATTGAGCCCCAGGTTATCCGGATTTCCAAGGGAATTTGAAATGTGATAGTGAGCAGAGAGCTGGATCTAATTTTAAATCACTTTTTTTTAAGCTTTCCACAACGTGAAATTTTTATCATTAATTTCACCCCATCATGTCTGCTCTGTGCAAAATCTCCCCTTTGCTTTTCACCTCTGGGAGGAATTGTCTTCTTTTGCTCAAACTGCATCTTAGTAGTGCCTCCCCTCTCTTTTTAAAACTTTACCACACACAAAATATGTTGATTGCAATGCGGTGCAAATCCATTTCCCTTCACCTTTCACCTCAAAAGATCTCCCAAACTTAAAAAGCACTACAGTCATTGAAACAATTGATAGGAGCACGAGCATGTGGTCACTTCAGCAGTGAGAGATTAAACCATGCTCCATTGCAGACATATTCAGCTGTGTGCATCTGTAACTCGTGGTTTAGCTCTAGTTCATGAAGTATGAGCTTGATCACTAATGCTCCCATCCATGCCAGGAAGAAAAATAAATGAGCTAGAGAAGTCAGAGACACAAGGGGCCATTGTTGTGCCACCTTGTGAAAAATGGGAAGAGAAGATGAGTTTATGAAGCTGAAGGGACTGGCTTAAATTTTCTCTCTTTTCCCACATTTTCTATTATCTCAAGTCAAATCATTGAACTGTCAGAGTTGTTTATGCTCAAACCTATGAGCAGCTTGACAGAGGGAATTCAGAAATCACCAGGGGGCTTAAATCTCAAGACTTCAGCTCTGACTTTGTCAAATAAAGATAGAAATTCTTCTCCCTGCTCCATCACTATGTCCTTGGGAACCACAGCTGTCTATTCAGAGATGAGTAGTGTGGGGAGAGAAGGGAGCTCAGATGCTCTTCATTGCAAATGAAACCTATGACATCCTCAGTAACCTGTGGATGCCATTGGCACTGCTGAAGGACACACAGATCAATCCCAGGTCATTTCCTTCCCAA
Source organism: Lagopus leucura (assembly GCF_019238085.1). NCBI lineage: Eukaryota > Metazoa > Chordata > Aves > Galliformes > Phasianidae > Lagopus > Lagopus leucura. The sequence goes on from NW_024962264.1 coordinate 25,227,781, forward strand.
GATGAAGGTGTAAACTTAGTCTTGAAAAGTGAGGACCAACTTTGGAGCAAGGAAGGCAATATTTCCTCACCCTGTCCCAATATCTGAGTAAAAATAATGGAGAGAGGTTTGTACCTGAAACATAGTCACGCTTTGCTAATCACAGCTTTGACTGAATCCAGTCTGCATGAAATCACTGAGGTTCCCTGTGTGTCAGGCTGGCTGTTTTGTCTCATTCAAAACAAGAATTTTACTCACTCGCTGCTAAAACATCTCCCCCCCAGTCCTTTGTGCATAAATTCAGAAGTTTGGTGCACTATGATTACTTTTCCTCCTTTTCCCATTACTTAATAATTCTGATCAATAAGTAACCCAGGTAACTAGTGCCATGATGACTGCCAGTAGTTTGCATGCAAGTTGTTAAACAAATATTATTAGTCTCAGCAATTCAGCTACATTCTTCCGGATTACTCAGTTATCAGTGAGCCTCGAGGAAGAGGAATCCACCGTGCAAAGGTGCCCTTATCTCGTTCCCTTGTCAAGGCCAGTACAGATATTTTCATAGTCAGCAGTTCTTCAACAATGATGAACTTCTTCTCGAATGCTTCCCAGCTTCTTTTAATTGAGCGTTATCTAGCTTTAAGAAGTGCAGTGTAACTTCATCAGTAGTGTGGCAAAGGGTGCCCTCTGGTGATGAAATAGGAAATCCTTCTGTTGGGCAGCAGGCAGAAAGCTCGGCAGAATTGGATGCTGCAGTCATGAGATGGACATGGATGCAAAGACTTCATAATGAGTTTATGAACATTTAAAATGTGCTGCTTTTTTGTTAGCACCGCTTACAACAGTTGCTTGTGACAATGAAAACATGAATGTCTCTTGCTGTGTTGCTTGTTTTTTTCCTGTTGTGTTTAAATGATGCCTTCATAGTCCAGGACAGGCTGGTGGTTTTTTATATTCTTCGTACCACCTCTGGAGTTCAAACCTACATCTGGGTCTAGAGACTTTGGCCAATTCTCATTGAAAGAAATGTAAGACTTGAAACAGCTTCCTTGCATCAACAAATTGAGGACAAATGCATCAGCAATTGAGGACATATGAGGCTCATGGCTGTAACATGGAAATGAAAATCATTAATGTTTTGATTATTTTGTAAATGTACTTTTTTCCTCTGTATCCAAAATGTGATGGTGTTTGCTAAACTGTCTTGTTGATATGCAAGCTCATATCACCTGCCTCTTTCCATTTTTGCAGAATCCCAAGGGTTGGAATGGACCTCTGGAGATCTTCTAGTCCACCCCTCCTGCTAAAGCAGGTTCTTGAACACAGGGAAGGCAGTAGGGGTTATTTATTATATTCCTTTAGACCAGGTTGTTTTTTTCTTGTCTGCTGCTTCTATTTCTATAGCCCCTTTTTCTTCTATAGTTTGCTCCCAAGCAAACTGTACCTGCTACAGATCGTATATTCTCCCCAAGGTGTTTACGTTGCACCTGCACATGAGGATTTGATAAGGAGTTCTTGCAGCGATAAAAAGTGTTGATAGGTCAAAGCTGTAGTGGTAAAATTAATTGTTCAGAGGCTTGGAGCCTCAAGCCACTCATAAAAGCACAGCATATGGAGTACCACCTGTGTATAGCAGCTGTCTCAACTATTTTCCTGATGCAGGAAAACAAAAAGTTGATACTCAAGGGAGACTTTTATCAGGCTAAAAGCATGCTCTCTGGGGGCTTTGTTTTTCACCTAATTGAAAACATCTACAGTACTGTTGCCAAAGAGGTGCAAGTGAGAACCAACCTGTCTGGGAGAGCCCCTTGCAATGAAACCATGAGTCACTGCTGCTCACTTCTCAACTTCTTACACTTGAGCATAAAGTTCTTCTTATCGAATGAAAATAGTAGCAAACATCAGGATTGCTGAAGTGACTGTTTTCTGGACTTCATTCAAGGATTCATTACTAGGCTTCTTTTCTAAGATTATTGTCTTGAAAAAAGAAAACAACTCGCTTCTTCCTAAAGCGGGATAATTGCTGGAAGATGTCTTGTTGCATGGGTGGAGAATTGTCATCCTCAGAGTCTTTGTGTGAGCAGGTTTACTGACAGATCTATGTGAGCAGAGTAATTTGGTGCTGGCCTGAAGGTAGCAAGGATGTAGTTGTATTTGAGAGCTGGTTTACTGTGATTAGCAATGTTTGTTTTATTGCAATACTGGATATTCTTGAAGTAGAAGCAATAGAATGATTCATATGACATGTGCCTAGGTTACAGTTTAAGGTCTTATATAAATTATATAATCTCTTTGAATCTCGTATTAAACTGCTCACAGCCAGATTTGGAGTTCAGCTGTTGCCACTGCACTACTCAGTATAGCCAAAAGTATTTTCTTATGTATAAGTCAAGTTTTTAGAGCTGTGCGATTTACTTTGGAACTGACCTTTCTTCTGGTAGCTTTCACTTACGCTGTTACGTTCTCAGCCTCTATTATTCATTTATCACAGAATCATAAAAGTTGCAAAAGATCTCTAAGATCATCCAGTCCAATCCCAACTCACCCCCACCATGCCCATTGACCACGTATGTCAGTATATCTCATCTCCACAGTTCTTGAACACTCTCCAGGGATGGTGACTTTGCTCTTCCAGAGGATTTTTTTTTTAATATCCAATCTGATCTTGTGACATTTTTGGGTGTGGTTAACTGAAAAAAAGTTTAAACCTAGAAGGAGGCTGAAGTTGGAAAAATTTAATCCCAGTTTTTCATAATGTTCAGACATAATTTTCTGATTCCGTAGAGCAGAAACATGGGTAGGAAAGTTCCTACAACACTACTACAAAACTTGACATTAAGCTGTCACATCCATATCAGAGCACTGATCTATGTTCTCAAGGCCTCATTCTGCAAGATACAGGACATGGATGTTTGTAAAACACTTCTTCGAGAAGCTTACTACCCTTCAATTGTGCTACTTCTCAAATGGGGTGAAGCTGAAGGCACTGTTCATTTATCCCCCATTTGCTAAACAGTAGCTGAAAGACAAAGCAAAACTAAGAAAAGCAGAAATTTCATGCCTGCTCAGGTATAAAATATATGCATCTATAGATATGTACATCTGCATCTTTCTGCAGGTTATTGTGCCAGATGCTGGTGTATTCTAGTCATAAAATCACTGAGGTTGGAAAAGTTCTCTAAGATTACAAAGTCCATCAGCCCATTGCCACCATGCCCACTAAAATGTGTTTCCAATCCCAGTAAGAAAGGCACTCACTCTATAAATTACGTTGTCAGAAACCATTTGTTAGCACTAATATAAAAACATAGAAAATTTAGGTCAATTTAGATTCTAGGGACCCCAAGAAGAGTAACATCAAATGTGTTTCCAATCAATGCAGCACATACTTCACCTATAGAGGAGGGGAAATTGCTTCTTACCAGACTTTTTCAACTGTGTTTTTGGATTGTGGCAAACTTTCTATGCTTAATCTGTATTATTGTTTGTGTGGTACTGCAAGATGTCGATACAACATGTTGGAAAGGCCTTCTTCAGAGGACAAAAAAGCCTAAAATAAGACTGGTATGAAGTTGACAATGAAATAAACAGTGGGTTTGTTGTTGTTTTCTGTAATCACTCAGTATTGCAAGGATATTTTTCTCCCTCATTTTCTATTTACTTGCAAGGAAAAATATTATATTTAATACCACCAAGTCTGCTCTGCTTCAAAATGTGAACCCTACAGCAGCAAGGCACAATCTAAATCTCTGTCTTCCAAGCTCCCACTTCTCCCTACTTAGTGGTAATATTATTTTTGAGATGCTGTGACCTCCTTGTAAATCAGGCATAACAAGAAACAGAACCATGTTAAGGAATGCATCTAAGAATAGCAAAAACAGTCACTCTGAATTCCTAATGCATGTATGAAAGTTACCCCATGGCATCATTTTTTGGTTTGATTCAGACTGGTAAGGTTTTCTGGTGTTTCTGTAGAAGGAAAAATCCGTGTTGGGCAATATTTTCTAAGCCAGTCACCACAGCCTGTGCACGACAAAGCAGCCTAAGTAAATTAAAAAAAATTTTTAGGACAACGCATGCTTTCTGAAGCATTTATTCTCTGCTTAAATGAGTCAACACTTTTGTGCTCTTAGACATTAGAAAGCAAAAACCCATGCAGAGCTGTCTAAATACAATTGTGCCTTGTAGGACAGAATCATGTTTCTTCTCAGTTCTTCTAGTATAGTAATTCACCTGCAGTACTGTCTCTAGTTTTGGAAACCTCCCCTGGAGGAAAGATCAACCGCGTTGTTTATCCAGTCCACATAAACTATGAAAGTTCTGGTTTGAAAATCCCACATGGAAAGGCTGAAGGAGTTGATTTTGTTTGCTTAACGAGCAGATGTGTCATGTGTTAGTATTGTGGAAGTGAGCTGGAGAGGGCACTGCTGCTCAAGGTATTCCTCTCCTGCAAGAATTACTTTATGTCAAGGAATGCTGCTCTATGTTTTAAAACTGCATTTCATCTGCACAGCATCCTTGTTTCTGTTCTAGAATTGTAAATACCCTGTATGTCCATTTAGCATATCCACAGATACCTGCAACATTATTCATAGAGCGACTTTCATGTTAATTGTGTCTGCCTAGGAAGGGAGTTGCCTTGTATATATATGCAGGATCAAAAACTGCTTGCACAGTGGAGCAACCTAAATATAGAGACTGGTAATTTTCTAAACAGTTTCTTAAAATCCTATCCTCCAGCACATAACTTCTTTAGTTATAGCAGAAATGGGCCATTATAATCTTCAAGATGAAATCTTTGTTTGATTAACTTATTCAGAATCAAAGTAGCTCTGTTTCTTTGTCTTTTGTAAGTAGAAGGTTGACAAGCTAACTGTTAGGTTAAAGCTTCCACCTAATCAGCAATCTGGACTTTCCAATAGAACAGTTATATGAACAGATAACCTTTAGAGAAATTAATACACAAGGCCAGTTCTAGCATATGCAAAAATTAATATGAGAGTAAAGAATACTTTGACCATGAAACTGTGCTCACTTGTTAGATGAGAGAAGATGGTTAAGGCCAGTGACTCTACTGCCTATGTGGGCAGCCTATGCCAATGCCTCACCAACCCTTTGGAGAAGGAATTCAGAACAGTTGACTTTAGTCATTCAAACAATCATAGGAAACATAACCAGAAAGCTTTACCACCACTATTGCTCCTCAGAGCACTCACAGAATTGCAAGGGTGGAAAGAGATTTCAAGAGATCATTGAATCAAAACCCTCTGCTAAAGCTGGTACCTTGCAATAGGTCATACACCTGTGGATACTTGCAAGGAGAAGGACACTAAATGAGAACCAGTTGCTGATGAAGCTTTGTTCAGCTTTCTCAGTTTGGTTTCATAGAAGGCTGTTTTGATGAAGATGTCATGTGATATTTTTTTTACAACTGTGAGCAAAAATGTGGAAGAAATATACGTTCTGAGGAAAACAGACCTGAGATGCATTGAAAGTTTCTCATCAGAGATTCCCCTCCTTTTTCTGTAGCATTGCCTGGGAAATGAGAACAGAGTTGTGTGCAGCTGCAAACTAGAGCATGAGTTAGTTGTTCCCTTGGGTAAACTGGAGGTTGGTGACTGAAAGTTTCCTTTTTCCCTCTGCTTGCTTGACTTACCAACCTACAGAGCTTTGTGTTCAGCTAAAAAATATGCATTCTGCAGCAGTCTTGCTAGTGGGTTGCTAAACTCCACCAAAATAAACATGACAACTGCCCTACACTCAGATGCTGGCCAGCTCTTCAAGGTGCCCAGCGTTCTGCTGAAACAGCCCTTTAGGGAACTGTAGTACATCTCTTCCATCCCATCATCTCTCAGCCACACTCAGTGCATCACAGATCACAAAGCTCCCATTGACATTTTGCACACGATTAGCCAAGTATTTGTTTTGTGATTAAATGTCAGCAGTTCAGCATTGCAGAGGTTTCTCTGTGGATTCCTTACATTAATTCCCTGATGTTTAAAATTCTGATGATGCCATATTCATCTCACGTGAGCAGACACTGAACCCGTGCTCAGCATCTTAATGTACCAGGGCTTGATTATGGTTTGCTTTCTATATCCAGCAGTATGGGCTATTTTTCTGTGGTTTGATAATATTGATATCTTCAGTTAGTTCCCAGATACAAGACCTTTGTTTATAAACCCAGCGTCACCTGACTGAGCATATGGTAAGTGTTGAGTCACAGCCTGAACCATTGATTGAGCACCTGGTTAACCCTGGGAGCACAGGTGAAGGCAATTCAGCTGTGTGATAGAAAGGGGTGGAGTCTGGCTGCACCTCTCTTAGACCCCCATTTAAGGGCTGACTGCCTTCAAGGAAGGATCTCTTCCTGGAGGTTCCTCTTTAGTGAAGTTTTCCCCTGTAAAACCAGCACCTTCTGATATGGGTGAGTAATTATCTTCCTTTCCTTTATAGCACCTTTCTATCATGCTAGTCCTTCCATCATCGTGTCTTTGTTATAGCACCTTTCTTATTGTATTGATCTAATTTCTGTACTGAGGAAATTTGTATTTTGCATATCTCGGTATGACTGAAATGCTGATGTACTTTATGTCATTACTCAAGTTATTATAATTTAAAAAAAAGAAGGGGGTTAACATGATTAACTCTTTCAAATCTGAAACTTATACTTTTTAATACCGTATCACAATAGGGATGCTACAGTATTTTGTGAAGTAAAACATTGCTGAGGGCTGTCAACTTCTGTATGTAAGATCTTACTGATTTCTTAAACAAGACTGAAATAAAAAGGAAAAAGCCTTTGGGTTTTAAACTCAAAGCCTCTACACAGTTTGCCCTTGCTAAATGAGGGAATTAGGTGGCCATTACATATGAGCACATGTAACTGTAATATCCTTTTCACTGAGAAGAAGCAAAAAGGATGTTGTGCATGTGTTAGGAGCAAAATTCCAGATCTCCCTCATCACATTAACTGCTATTTTGGCTGTGCTGGACATAGTTGATGCTGTTGCATTTTCTTAATTAACAGCTGCCATGTGTTTTGGAAAGGGACAGGAGCTGAGTGTGTGACAAACTTAATAATATATAATTAAGTCAGTCAGAAAGGCATGCTTTACATCTTAGCTCTCCAGGGTTTGTAGAGCATTTTACAAACTTACATCTGTTCAGCTGTAAGCAAGTATGATGGGGGATTGCTTATGGCTGGTACTTTTCCCCATTTTGAATGAAGACAGCTCATTCTAGGAGCTTTCCAGGTGAACTGATAAATTTATAGAGAAAAATCCTGAAAGAGATGCAAATCTATATATTGCATAATGTGTAAATTGTGATTTTAGCAGTCTTCTCTGATCTACCTGATTCTATGATTCTGAAGTGAATGGGCAAGAGTAGAGTTTTGGGGAACTAAAAATGGGAAAGGCTGTTAGTATATTTAGATATAGCTTAAAAAAAAAATGGCTCTGACTAATAACTTAGGCCTATTTCATATCTTCAGAGCTGCTGTCCTATAGGATTTATTCACAGTAAACATCTCCAAATTATGACCAAAACAGTTGGTTGAAATTGAATGTTTCTCAGAACCTAAGTGTGTTGAGGGAAACAACTGTGGGCTGGAGGAATCTAAATTGTAAAACATTTTTTATTCTTTTATTTTTTTATGGAATACCACCTCAGTTTCAAGAGATGTGATCTTTTAATAAGAGTTAGTAAATATAAATTACAGTTTCGCTCACATGCTTCTTGTTGAGGGTGGCCTTGCAAAAGCATCTCAGAATATTGATGGCTATATGAACAAGATTTGGAAACACACGCAGTCTCGCTGCTGACATTTAAAATATAAAATTTGGAAAGCTCAAATGAGAAATTAGAAGTTTATAATGCTGCCTATTTTAAAAGGAATAAAAGAGGTTTTGGAGGAAAGACTGACAGGGAAACCCAGAGATGGGAGACATGAAGTCTTGTTAGTGGTGAGATGAAACTGTTTCCTCAGAAGGGGATTCCGTACGTGAGACTTGGGACTTTAACAACACAAAGTTGTGATGCTGAATGCAAGCTAATTTAGAGGAAAATCTCCTGTATAGCACAGAACAGGGCTGATTTCCATGAATTCCACAGGTAAAAATGTCTTGGGCAGGGTTACTCACATGTGAACAGAGGCTGCTGACCCTCTAGAAGAGGGGAAGGTAGTGATGGCTATCGGCAGGGCGCTCGGAGCCTGCTGATACACCCAGCATCTGTATGTCCAAGGGCATTCTGGGCAGAATGATGATGCTACTTAAAACTTCTATTTTTTTTTAATAGATCTTTTAAAAAATGCCTTCTTTCTCTTTCCCATTTTTTCCATCAACCTTTTCACACAATCTTGGAATAGAATCAGAAAACAGTCTTCTGCTTCTGGGGTTCTGAAACAAAGAAATGCTGTGTTTTTGGCCTCAAAAAAAAGGGGAAGTGAGTCATCTTGGTCAAAAAAAAAAAAAGAAAGCTAGGATTGTGTCTTATGTGGTGGGTGAGAAGAAGAGATAAGCCAGGTGGGCAGGAGTAGATGAAATGGGCTGCAGACCCTTGCTGGAGATGCTGAAATCAGGGACCTTGTTATGCTCCAGGGCAAAGGTCACACAGACAGGCTCTCAAATGTACCATTTTGCCCGGAAACTAAATGTCTTTTTCACCTCTATTTGGCATTAGAGCAATACTTGTGATATTGGACACGTGGACATTGTTACATGGAGGCTTGTTCCATAAAAGACTATTAATATAAAAAGAACTAAATTCTGGAAGTAGACATGTAGAAAATGGTATCTCTAAACTAGCACGGGGTGACAAATGGTGCAGTGTTTGTGGGATAAGATTTTCATGCCTATTCATTACATCTTTCATCTGACTTGGACCTATTATCCTGTGCTCTCACTGTGTATTTCATTTCTTCTGTCAGAACTAATGTAATGTAGAGAAAGGGATCCGCTTTCTGTTGCAGGAGAGGAAGAAATGAAACTGAAATAAGAGTACATACTATGTTCTCCTTATTATATATTACCGTTCTCCACCTTAAAATCTGGTGCTGGAATCATTCTATTTTTTGTTTTGTGGTCCTTTTGGAAGCCACAAGAGGTGGTGGCATCACCATCCACTGAGGCATTCAAGAAATGTGGAGATAAGGCACTGAGGTTAGTGGATTTGGTGGGGATGAGCTGCAGTTGGACTTTGATCTTAGAGGTCTTTTCCAGCCTTCATGAGTCTGTGGTCTCTGGGATAGACAGTGGACAGACTTACTGAAGGAGAGTAGAAGTTTTGCTTCCCCTGTGCATGCCTACTTTTTTCAGTGCTCATCTAGTTCCATCTGCCCTTCCCTCTGATCTAGAGGAGTTTTATTATGTATGGAAGCAGACACTTGAATATGTTTCTAGTGTGCCTTATTTTGCTCTGCAAGAATCTTTCTTGTTAGATTAATCCACACTTGATACCAACCAAACAAGCAGGAAGGGATGGCAGTCATCTGACATAGGCACCTGTCTACAGCAATCTAGATTAATGTCATAAAACTAGCTTTCTTTGTATCAGTATATTGCTGAAAGGGTCACTGATCTGAGTCAGATGTCTTGGCTCCATGTATTGTCTTTTTTTCTGCCAACAAAAGAAAGAAATTATGCTTTATGAGGAGCACATTTTCCACTTGTTTTATTTTTCTTATTCATTATGGGATGTATATCACTGATGGGAAGTGATATATGGAAGAAGACATTAAGGCCGTGAACACCTCTCTGTGCTGTTCTCCTGCATCAGAAAAGCAGACTGAATCATATTCTGGAAGTTAGGGAACAATCTGTAGGTCTGCTGGAGAAATGCTGTATTTCCAAAGGCCATCTTTCTCTGGAGGGTATAGAAAGGTCTGCTTTTTTTTTTTTTCTTACTATCACCATATGGGTGATAGTATAAAAGATAAGGCCTTAACTCTGACTATTTCCAGGAAAGACTTTTCTACTTGGCCTCTGCTTTCACAGATCAATGGCTATTCAGGAAGTTGCTAACTAGTTGCCAACACAACTAGTTTCATTACTTCATGCCCTTGGTCTTCCACCAGAGTCAGCTTTTATTGGTCTTGTCACCATGTATGCCAGTTCTTTTATGTTGTCTTTTCTCTAGGACAGGGACTGTGATTTACTTTGCATTTGCATGGGGCCCCAATCTGTTCACACCGCAGGTGCTGCAATAAAACACATGAAATAAAGTGGAATTAAACCATTACTTGGGAATGCCAGCTGCTCATCATGGGACCACTACAGAATATTAAGTAGTTTACTCGGCTTCCCATTTGTGCTTAAAGCACATTCATCTTTCACAAACTGTTTCCAAAATTCTGATAGCATATGGCAAAATACTGCCTTGTGTACACAGCACAGTGGCTGTAGCTATGCTAATAGGGTAGGAAGTACCTTATGTAAATATAGATATTTATCTACATATAAATCTGCAGTTAGAAGTTAGGCTGATAAGTAACTAAGAAGAAAATACAAATTTAGTTGCAAAACCTGAGATCTTCTAAACTTAAGTTCTAGAAGAAAGCATTCCAGAAGCTCTTAAAGAACTCAGGTTTCTCTCCAGGTTAGCAGTCAGTACTCCACTTGTTAGCACTGTGTTTTAGCTTTGTATTGGCACACAGCTTAGCACAGCATCTGTACCAATGTCTTTAATGTCCCAACTTAGTGTTTTGTGGTTTTGTCACTTTCTGGGAAAAGGTTTCTTCACCCAAGCTGTCGTAACACTACTTATGCAGGAAGCTAATAATACCCACTGCTGTCACTGGCACAAACTTTGAGGCACACAACACAAATCCCTAGTGCAGATACTCCTTTGGAAAGTGTCCATCTACTTGTCAAGAAATCGCTTCCCTTCCCTCTCAGAGGACCCACAGACCTCCCAGGCTGAGGTCTGGCATCTGTCACAGCCCCTGCCGGTTTCACCCTTTCCACTGCTGCTCTGCTGCTGTGAGGGAGAGGGTCTGCCTGCAAAGGCAGGTCTAAGCTCCAATCATTGCATCTTCTGCATCTCCTCAGTAGGTGATAAAGAAATTGTTTCATTTCCTTTCTTTCTCTTGCGCTTCAAGTGTGTTTTATTATGCTATTCAATGTCACCAGCAAAAAAAAAGTTACTTTTGATTTTTTTTGGCCAAATTTATGATCGCAGGATAACAGTAATCCTGCTCGTTGTGCTTTTAATGAAGCATTGCTTTTACATGTCACAGCTTCCACAACTGCTGTAACATGCCACAGCATAAGCATAGTGCTAACCAGTCAGTCCTTAGAACCGTAAAGGCTGGAAAAGACCTCTAAGATCACAGAGTTAGCCCCAGGCTATCTCCTCCATGCCCACTGACCATGTCCCTCAGTGCCACATCTCTATGGTTCTCAAGCACCTCCAAGAATGGTGACCTCCCTGGCAGCCTGTGCCGATGTACTTCCCCTGTTTTTGAAAGTAGAAGTTTCCTAATACCCAACCTGAACCCTCCCTGGTGCAACATTTCGGCAACAGTGTTTCTGCCAACGCTTTCTCAGTTGGGATGGAAACATGCTGCCCCAGACCACCCTGAAATTCTGTGGAGCAGAGTGATCTGAGGTACATCTTGAACTACAACTAGTTGTTCTTCATAATGAATCGTGCTCAGATTTTAATCAGAGAAAAGTGTCAGCCGTAGACAGGAATCACTGCAAAGCTTCCTGGCAGGTATCCTGCTTGTTGAAGGAGAGGCATAATTTAGATCAATGTTATGTTTATACATGTACTTCGTTTTTTGTTTTTTTTTTTTTTTTTTTTTTCTGGTGTAGTTGGCTGGGTCTTAAGATTGCATCCTGTCCCTAATTTATTCTTTTACAGTTTCCTAGAAGTTTTTTTTCCCCCCATGGACCTGTTAATACTGCTTCATTTTGTAGAAGTGCTGCAGGTGCTGCGTAACTGCATGGTAAGCTGAGAAGCAGATTGGTTTTATTGTAGCCATTATTTATTTATCCTGTTCTATGTCATACTTAGCTTCCATAAAATGCAGTTATAGAGGTATGAGGACATAAGAGCACAAGTGGGGAGAAAATAAACCTGTTTTTCTTAATTCAGGCTTTTTATTTTACTTCTCATAAAATTTCTGGCTTGTTTGCTATTGTTTTTCTCTTGTTCTGGGATCTTTATCTCCTTTAAAAAAGAGAGACAATAGGAGGTATTGCATCTGTGTCTGAAACTCTATATTAAGCTTATTATGAGCTTAGCATTTTTCTGTGATTGTCATGTGATATTTCTACAGTACAAAAAATAGTTTTAATTATTTTTTCTGTTTACTTAATTTTTGGCAAATAAGTAACTTGTAACCAAGGAAGCATAACAGTCTCTTCTCCTACACAACAATTACTCTGGATGTGTTCTCTTGATTGAAAGTAGTATCAGCACTTCAAATGAAGCAACCTGTTCTCATTCCAAGTATGATGTGTCAGACTGTATTTCTGCGGTTCTCAATTCCTTTTGGTGCCTTCCTGCATATTACAAAAACAGTACAAAGCAGAGGGAACCTCCTGAGTAGCTTTGCATGTAAGAAAAATAAGTGTCCAACAGAAAAAAGGGTACCATTAACTGAATTGTAATGGATTTTTGTGTACAGAGCTCAGTACACCTTTGTTGCTTCTAAGTGTGCATCCATAATGAAATAAGGCATGGTTGTCAAGTTAGGGACACTTTCAGTTTGACTCGTGTTTAGCAAAAATACATGGCAAGAAGCAATTTTTGTAGCTTGCTAGAATAAGGACATATGTAGTGCCATGGATGCCAAATTTTTGCAGGTGTGCTGCCTAAATGGAATGGGATTCAACCTGTGAATGTTAAAACGTGGAATCTTCTTTTGGGGCAGACATAACTGGAATCAAAGACTACTGTCAAAACATCCAAAACAAAATATTTTCTGTATTGTGTTGCTCTCTATTTTTATCTCAAATGTCTTCTCTTTGGAGACTACCTAAATTTATCAGATTGTTTAACTTTGGGTCTAGTGTAAGATGCACACAAGAATTTGTGCCTATGAAGACACAATTCAGCTTAGTATATCAGCAGACTGCAGCAGACTATACTGCAAACATGATTTAATGTCATGTTTTGAGTGTGGCAGGATATAAAGTCATTCTAGGGGAAGCCAAGGCTTTCACAGACTATGTTGGGCTTGCAACTTGTGCTGGGAATGATTTCAAAGGGTCAGTCATCAAAATTTATGATGGTTTCAAAACAGCTGATTTGTGCAGCTGGTGAAGAATGTAGAACTGTCTAATGAGGAAAAAAAAGTACTTATCATCAGACAAGACCCTACTTAAATTATTTAATGTCCTTGAATTATATCTTAAAACAGCGTGCAACATCCAAGGCCTCAGACAGTCCCCCTGGGATAGCTGTTATTCATGACATGAAGTGTTGAACATGAAATTTGACTGATTGGCTCACTCCACAGCAGGTGGTGTTCCTCGAACAGCTGAGCTGAGGAAGGCATCAAACCTCTAGAGCACCTCCTTTTGTACTCCTTTTATCCTAGCCAGGGGCAAGGCAGCATAAAGCCAACTCAGATATTAAATGAGAAAATCCCTCTTTCACTGAATGAGAGGATTCTTAAATCCCTATAGTTTGTTAGTGAGGCAGTGATTGATTTGGAAATAAAAGGATGTAGTGGGGAATGTCCAGGAAATGAGGTAGATGGGAGTGGGCTGGGGGCAAGACTAAGCTGATTAGAACAGGTGCATGCCACTTATTGTCTAGAGTACTTAAACTCTCTTAAATAGTTTGTGCAATGCAGTCTCTTCTGTCTTGACTGTATAAGAGATGCGCTGGGCATCTAGGCAGCTCATCTGTTCTGTGCAAATAAAGTGTTGTGCTAGTATTCTGTTCCTTCCTTGCCACTGATGGCATCCAAAATCCATTTGTGTTTTTACTTTTCTGATAACCCATTGTACCTGTTGTATGGAAAACAAATAAAACTTGCACTTCACAAGGAAAAATGGATCAAATGTTGTAGCTATGCTAGGGCTGCTTGAAAATACAAGTTTATCACAAGATTACTGGTAGAGCAGGGAGCTATACTGACCTGACAGCATGTGCTTAAATTCTAGTGCTATTGAGATACCATGTGCTATTTCAGCTGCTGCCAAGCAGTTAAGCCTGTTTTTCTGCTAGCAGAGAATTGAGTTCCTCTGAACTTGAATTCTCAGACTTTTTTTCTTTTTTTGGTGAAGATTAGGGCCTTGATACTTGATGTAAAGCTGGTGTTAGGAACTTAGCCAGTGCTTGTGGCACACAGGCAGATTTGAGAGGAGTGACGTGCACACAGGCATTTTCATGGGCTGTTTCTGACATGTTGCTGTCAGAGCACTAAAAAAGGAGAGTCCCGCTCAGCAGCCACCAAAGCTGTGCTTCAGGTACTTAATGCTGATGATGACTTCATTATATTTCACTGGGTTCAATCAATTCCTATAAATTTTAGCACAAAGATGGGCAGGATTGGTTTTGTACTATGCCTCTTAGGGCGCTGACTGTGCAGTTACAGCTTGTGTAGTACCCTTGGCTGGGAAGTTGGATTGAGTAGGAGCCCTGCTGCTGTCTTGAGGTTGTTACTTTGTTTCTGATGATGGAATTAGAGGTTGGGTGGCTTTGTTTCTATAGGAGAGCTCTTCCTTTGTACAATGCGTAACCTATACTTCAGCATGCTTCTCGGATCATAAACCTTGGGCAGCAGTTGCCCAAGCCTACTGCAGCATCCTGGGGTGGAATGAAGTAGTCAACATCTTAGGGTGATGTGGACAGTTGGGGCATGCTGCTTTTCTGATGGCAACAGAGATGCTCTACAAAGGATGCAACTCACTAGCAATAATGGCTGGAAATAACCTCTACGATCCTGTGATCCTGTGAAATAAATCCACTTTATTCCTTTGCTATCAGACTTCAAAGTACTGAAGTATTCCTGAGTGTAAATGGAATCCTGCTTGAGGGTGTGTTGTGTGTGGGCAGGAAGGAGATGTATTCACTGTGCACAGAATAAATGCTGTACCTTGAGGTGATTTACAGTGCTTGCCTCAGTCTGTTTGCCTGCAGCTCTGCAGCGTTGTCCCTCTCACCACCCCTCTGCGGGGCCCCTTTCCTTTACTATAGGAATAGTGACATTCAGCAGGAAAGAGGAGAAGCAAACACTGAGAAGCCCAGCACTGTGCTGGTTTATTTGATTTGCTTTTGTAAGCCATCTCAGCTACCACCCAGTGAACCTGTGCAGCCTTGGTAGAATGATGCTGGCAGATGGCCTGGATAGCAAACCCCAAAAGCAGCCCTGGATCTGCGGCGACGAAGAAATGTTCCACTGAGCTGTCCCCTTGCCAAAGGATATTTGCCTGGCACAGTGACAAGGAAGACCCCTTCCTCGCTGTTTGTATATGGCAAAGTTTCTTGCAGAGCTCCTAGGCTGCACGTTGCCTGATAAGGGCAGCTCTTCTGTGTATGAGGTAGGTGGCTGGAGTGATGTTGTTAGACCTGTGTTTACAGTGATCAGTTTCTTTTTGAGATGCCTGTGGAGTGTTGCTTTCCTCTGTATCTTCAGGTTGGATATTAATTATTGACAGTTGATTACTGGAACATTTCCTCTTCAGATGAGCAGTTACGCAGTGGAATAGGCTGCATGGGGAAGTGGTGGAGTCACTGTCCCTGGAGGTATTCAAAAACTGTGGAGATGTGGCATTGAGAGACCTGGTCAATGGGCATGGTGGGGATGGGTCTGTGGTTGGACTCTGATCTTACAGGTTTCCAACCTTAATGATTCTATGACTTCTCATTGAAATAAATGCCAGGGGTGTGGCAGGCATTCCAGAAGCTAGGATGGTTTGTTTTTGTCTTACTTTGCTTTTCACATCTTTGTGGACAAGGAGCTGATGCTTAATTGCCTGCTGCTACTTCCAGTTCACCTGAAAAGTGCTTGGCTTAGACAGAGCTGAAGGGCATTAATTGCCTCCCTCAGTATGTGCGCAAGAACTCATGTTTATATCTCAACTACTAGCAGACAAACAGCTGCCTTGGTTTATATAGTGAAACATAGTATGTATGTTAAGCTCCTGATAACAGCATGAATAATGTTATCATATAAATCGTATCCTTGTTTTTGTTTTTTTTTTTTTTTTTTTAAATTTTAGAAGTTTGCAGCTTGCATCATCCTCTATCTTGATTGCTGGCAATATAAGCATGCATCCTTACTGTTCTCTGCCCTAATCTCTCCTCATAAATAGTATGTTTGATGCATGGCTTTGAAAATTAGTTCCAGGTGAACAAATTGCTTACTATACTTTGTGCTGTAATTAGATGATGGCAATAACCAATCATTACAGTGGATGTAAAGTGATGTAATTAAGCATGATATCTGTGCATGATGTTTAGCAGAGGTTTGAATGAAGTATGTGACTTTGCATTTATCTAATCCCCTCCCACCCCGCGAGACTATAAAAGGGAGGTGAGGAAGCCCTCCAGTGGTATCTGTTAGCTCTTAAAGGTAACATGCTTCTGAATCACAAGGGGATGGCAAATACCAGGATCCTTTCCTAGGCTTAAGCAAGTTCTCTGTTAGGGACTTGTGTTATTGTACAAGATGTGGTTGAGAAATACCAAAAATAGGGAAGTCTGCCCTTGAACAAAACACTTTCCAATAGAGCCCAATAGGACCATTAGCTTTTGTCTTAAAACAAACCATCAAATTCTTAGAAACTGAAAATGTTAATTTCTTTCCAGGTGAACTTTGACTGCATTTGAATTTGTGTTCTGGTGGTGGTGTTTTTTCTGTTTGTTTTTAAGGTTTCATTTTGTCACTTTAAAGAAGAATTCTTTACCTCACTTTTCAGACACCAAAATGTCCAGATGGATGCAAGTTATGTGAATTTATTGTATTTTTAACTGGTAAATGTGTATTCCCTGCAGTATGAAATGCTTACCTTTAGTTGGTGTGACTTTACTTAATGGAACTTAAACAGTGACTATTTAGAGCTTAATACAGTGTTATCTAGACTAGACTGAACTTAGAGCCCCACTAGCAATTTAAAGCTAAAAAAGCCCAGGAAATCAAAAAGATTAAATGTGTTTAAGGGGAAGAACTGAGGCTTGAGAAATAAGAGCTTCATTTTGGTCAAGAATCCTATGTGAATTCTATGGGTATCTTTTTTGTATGCTAAGGAATCCGCCAGAAACTGCTTAAAGATTACCTCTTGCACATTCTTTTCTGAGCTGCCAGTTGGATTTAATGTTCCTTGAGTTTGCTAGAAAATGTGAGAATCTTATTTCCAGAGAAAGGGTTGTGCATGAGAGTTCCATAGCTTATTGTTAATAGTATTGCAAGTCTTTGGCATCTGGTGGCTCAGCCATTTCACGTTGCTTTAATAGGATTGGTGTACTGTTTAATGGGTTCTCATTAAACATGAGGTTATGCTGGCTTGTGGAATATCTGAATGTTTGAGGAACAGACAGTATGGAATTGCTTCTGCTTTAGTTACACATGTTGATCTCACTGTGGTCACAAGAAAGACATTGAAGCCTTGAAGTATGCACAGAGAAGGACAAGGCATCTGGTAAGGGGCCTGGAGCATAAGTCTTCTGGGGAACAGCTGAGAGAACTGAGGTTGTTCAGTCTGTAGAAGAGGTGAACTTATGGCTCTCTACAACTTCCTGAAAGGAAGTTTTGGTGAGATGAGGGTCATCCAGTAACAGTGATAGGACAAAAGATGGTGGCTTTGAGTTGCACCAAAGGAGGTTCAGGTTGGATATTAGGAAAAATTTCTTCTTAGAGTGGTGAGGTGTTAAAACATGTTGCCCAGGGAGATGGTGGCATCACCATCCCTGCTGGTGTTCAAGAACTGTGCAGATGTGGCACTGAGGGACGTGGTTAATGGACATGGCCAGAGCGGATTGGAGATGAACTTGATTATCTTAGAGGTCTTTTCCAACCTTAAAGATTCTATGAATTTTGTTCTTCAGGGTATCTGTTCCAGAGCAGTAACATGATATGCCTGGGTGGGTTTCCTTTTTTTTCATATCTGTCTGACTGAAGCTGGGCAGAGCACTGAGAAGAAGTATAGTGTCTCTGATAGAAGCTTTCCTGGTATTTATTTTTTTTTCCAAATGCAGTGCTCTAAGACAGAGGAAGCAATTTTTTGTTATCTCTACCCTCTGAGACATTGATTAGGTATAGTGACCTGGAGCACACTATGCAAAAGGAAGTACAACCCTATTCAGGATAAGCCTGCATTGGACAGAAGGTCTGTAATTGCAGCCTGAACCAGCTGTCAGTGATCATAGCCAGTGTTTCAGCAAGAGAGCCAGATCATGCAAGGTAATAAGATTAAGTGCAGATTTATGAGGCTTGTGTGGGAGCATACACTTGACAAATATAAAGTGGGCAGCAACAAGTTAGGTAGCAGTGATGTAGGATAAGGATGTGTAATGAGTGAGGAAGAAAAATATTCTCCTACTGAAAAAGGTAGAACATGTATTTTAGTAAAACATGAAATCATAATGTGCAACTTTCGAAGCCCATTGCTGGCAGTCTCCAGGGGAGTTGTAGGTTTTGGATGTAGCTTATTGCATCTCATCTTTGAGAGAAGCACACATGTTCTGATTTAAAAATACATCCCCTTTGGTCTCAAATTAATGTAAAAATTAAAATGATTAAAGTACCTAAAGTACTGAAATTCGAAGTCCTACCCAATTTCTTCTGCTGGTGAGGTCAGAATATACAGGTTAATTGCAGGTGTGTGTGGTCAGAGAAGCTAATCAGTGATTGATAAGCTGGGCTAAAGCACCTCCTTAACTGAGAAGCTGGAAGGTGGTTGAACTATCTGGAGGAGCCTCGGATGACTATGTGATTCTGCTATGTTTTGAGCAAGCCCATAGCATGTTTCTTATGCTTCATGCATTTGTATTATTTGATAGGGGATTTCACTTAAAGCTTGTGCTTATCTTTGTGAAATTGCTCAAAACTTGTGTAGCTCTCCTCATTAGAGAGGAACCTGGAGGTAAAAATCTTTTTTTGGCAGGGCTGTGCTCAATTCTTTCTTTCAGCTTTTATTGACAGTGGGTTTCCATAATTCCAGATGCAACACCTCGCACTTAAATTTGTTGAATGTCTTGATTTTTCTCCTGGCCCTATTGGTTGAGCCTGTCTAGGTCTCTCTGGATAGCAGGAACAGCCTACCCTTCATCAAGTCTTAAATGAAGGAAATTAAGTACTAATGAAGGACTACTGAGTTGAGCAATGTTATCTTTAGTTTTAATTACTGAAATTTCCTTTGTGGCTCCATATCTTAGGATACAGAACACACTATTTCTATTTTCTTAAAAATTGAATGACTGAATAAAATGGTTGTAGAGGTGGTTAACTTATCTTTGAATTTTCTCACATAAAGATCATGTATTAATAGCATTCTGGCATAAATGAACAAAGGATTTTTTTTATCAATGAAGGTATAGAATAAGATCATGAGCTGTGACACATGAATCTATTAAAAATTCCTAGGTTTGGAGGGAGCTCCAGCTCGATTACTCATATGGGAGCAGAAGAATAGTCTGCTGCCTGTTTTCTTCCTGGAATTCTCTCTTGTACCACTGGCTACTGAGTGCATACATGGAGAGAGGAGGGTTTAAACTGCATCCTTCGCATAGAATTTTGCTACTATCTAATAAAATATTGAGACTTCCTTTATCAGGAATAATGCCCTGCATAATGGCTTTCCTTAACTTTTGTTACTTCAGTTTCTGTGGGCTTTATCTAGAAGTACAGGCTTCAGTAATCTCTGATTGAATTCGTATCATAGAAGAATGTGGTTTGAATGCTAAATAAACCTTGCAGAATTTAAAGACAACTATGAACAGATAATAGAGAAAATGCATATGAATTATGCATCTTTCTAATATGTAATACTAGAATGTCAGAGATTGAACCCAGTAACCTGCTGACAAATAAACTTCATTTTCTGAATAAGAGTAGAGTATGATGCGAAGGACCTACCAGTATAATTTGTCTAAGTATTTATCTTAATTTTGAAACAAATGAGTTTCATTTTTTTTCCTGTGGTTGAGTATATGCAAGTACAAAGGGAAATCCCAAGCTAAATCACTACTTGTTCCTAGGTCTTGTAGTTACAGCAGAAGCCCAACAAAATGTTAAGCTAAATGGGGAAACTGGTTCTGTGGAAACATTTGGTTAAAGGACTGTACTGATTTAGTCACACTGAGGGTTTTTCCTGTTGTTCAGTCTTCCCTCACTGGTGACCTAGAACTAACTTAGAGAGCTACTTGGTTAATGACGTGATTTACATGCAAATGTGATCAGAGAAGTTTACCCCCAAGGGAATGTTACAGGTGCTCATACATAACCACTTTGCAATTGCACAAAGGAAAGTTCCTCTTGAGACTCTAATGTAAATCAAATAGTTGAATGGTGGGTCAATGTCAATATTACTAGTTAGGCTTGCTTGCACCGAGTAACAAGCTTTTCTTATAATTCTTGATTTAATTGTAATCTGAATGCAAATGAAATGTAGTCTGGATACTACTTCAAATGGATTTTGCTTGGAGAAATACTGAGACAGTAAGAAGGCCTAAATATTTGAGCTCTGAATTGAGGGGATTAAGAATGCTAGTTACTGCTACTTAGCGGTGAATTCCCGAATAGACTTATCAGACACATTAATACATAGCTGTCAGGTCATATCAATTGCCAGGAGGGAGAATCTTGAGTGCCAGAATCAGTAGTTTGCAAACAACTTTCATCTTTGATAAGAAAGGTAGTGCAGAAGGCTGAAATTCAATAGCGTGGTTCAGAGGAGTTTACTATTGTCCAGTATGGCCCAGAAATGTTTTCCCAAAGCCATTAGGAATAAAGCTTTCTGTATTTCCAGTATTGGCTTTTCAACCTGGTCCGAAATACTAGTATCTCTATGTTTCAGTTCTTAGATAACTGTGTCCTTGCAAATAAAGCAGTTTTTAGCTGGCTCATTTCAGTGATCTCTTCAATCATACAGTTTACCTTCTGAATGGATATGCTTTCACTCTGTTAAAATCATGTAAATGTAAACAATTTTGTTGAGTGTTTAGGTAAGATCCTTCCTCTTCACCTGGATTTTTATTTTGCTTCTCAACAGAAGATGGTCCTGTAGTTTCATTGCAAAGATGGCTGAATCTTAGAAGCTTTAGTAAATATGAGTCTTATGTTCATAGTAGCTATTAAAGTTAGTCACCTTGCTAAGGAGGATTGTGATGTGAGAGCTGAGTGTAAATGATATGCATAGAGGAAAATAGTTTGTTTTCTTACCAGAATACACATCCTAAAATTGACACATGCTTTCATGGGTTCAGATAGAAAATGAGGCAAAAAGTACTCGGAAGGCCCTAGGAATCATAGAATCGAAGTGTAGTAGTCAGTGTTAGTTCAAAATAAAAAATATATATTTTTTTATATACACATAACAAATCTAACCTTACAATATAGCAAGGAAGCTGTATGTCATTGTGACTTCTAGGATTTGCAATTGTAAATTTTAAGTTACATTCTACAAATCTACCAAAAAAGGAGACCAGGCAAATGTATTCATGATTTCCGACATTATTTAACATGTTCAGTGTAACTTACAAACAAGCACAACTGCTCTTCACACCTGAATCCTTCTTAGCTTTGAGCATGACATTTTTCTAAAACAGTGCTGGGATTAGATTGCTCAGCGCTGGACATCTTGTCATTAAAATATAAGCTTTCAGGAAGTTATTCAAGAGAGTCTCTCCATTTCTTTAGCTGTATTTTTTTCACTTCATCTATTGTGATTGCTCAAAATTACTTACACTCAGACACTCGTCTTCATCTGGTAGTTCCTCAGTTCCTCATATAACAGATGGGTCTTTCCTAAAGGACACTAAGGGGTTACTAGATTGGCCAGACTGAAAGCAAGCAGATACACCTGGTTGCAGACCAGACTGAGTGTGTGGTGACAGCTGTGAGCAAAACAGGAAAAACATGATGCTTATGGATCCTGTTGGATTTAAATTTGAATTTGTTTTGATACCTCCCTGTGGTTGAGGAGGGATACATATGTGGAGCTTGTGGTGTTGTCAAGTGATAGTGAGATTTTCAGAGTGTTTTGCAATTCCTTTATGTAGATAGCAGTGATGTCAGAGGTAGACTTGTGTTAATGCTTTTGTAAATCCTGCTCTGAGTTCTAAGTATACTAAGGATAAACTGCAGATCTGTTTCTGATTTGATCTTCTGGACTTGACTCCTGAGATGCTCTTCACTGGGTTGTTCTTGACTAGTTGTCATCTTGCTGTACTGAGTAGTGTTCTTGTCTTACTTTTTTCAAGCAGCCTAAAATAACTGATGTGCGCGCTCTCTCTCTCTCTATAACTTTGTATCTGGTTTTTAGACTTCATTTTCCATTTTCTACACCATTAGCCTTTGCAACTCTTAAAATAGTATGAACTTCATCTCCATGGGAGACTACTTAAAACATTTGGATTTAAATCTAAAAGAAAACATATTTTTCAGAGGCTACAATGTGCTCTGGATAACTATCAGTTATAAAGAAAAAAATGCTGGAATGACTGAAGTCTCATGCCCAATAAATTCCTTTCTTCCAACAAAAATTCTCTCTGAGAATTATAGAGCAAAAATTTGCTCTATGTGAAATTCAAGAAAATTTATGATTCAGTGTTTGAGTGTGCATATTAAATTTATTTTCTGCTGTTATTGAGTGGCATGCGTGCTGATGTTAATCAACTTTTTGTTGTCTTGTCTTTGTTTGAATTCTGAATATCTATTGAAAATTTTAGCCCAAGTTTAAGGCTGACTTAGATGTCTCATTTCAGTACACAAAGACAAGACTTCATATAGTAAAGAATAGTAGTAGAACGTATCAGTCTTTTTTTCAGCTGTATGACTTTATCAGATTTTTTCAACTAGAGTCCATTAAACTGAGAAGTATTTAGAAAATGTATGAGAATGATATTTTCTGTATACTTGTTGATTGAATTCATTATATTTCTATAGGAAGGAAAAGAAGGAAATAGCCAGATTTTTTTACTGTTTTTAAGTATGAAGTATACTGCCCTTGTGATTAGAAGAGCTTCAAGTGACTGACATTAATGCAAGTTCAATATGGGCAAGAGTTACTCCCTGGATGATGTTGCATTTTAAATGTAGGTTATGTTTTATACTCAATGTCATCTTTTTTTTGAAAAGGAAGCCATCAAATTATTAATATGAGATTGCTTCAGCAAGTCTATGAAATGTCTGTTCTTTCCCTCTTATGTTTACTACTCTGTAGTAAAATATTTATCGCAGTCTTCAGTAACGAGGAGCTAGATATGACAAGTAGCACTAGTGTAGAAACTTCACTGAGAAAATAACTAAAGCTTCATCAATGCCTATTGAAGAGAGATGAATTCTAAGGGTCTGAAATATCAAAGAATATAGAATGTTTTCTGAGAAGTGTATTGACTCTGAGAACCAGTAGACGTTATTTTTCATTGGGTAGAACTTCTGTGCTACCACAAAAACCGAAGAAATTGAAGAAATAACACTGGAGATTTCTAGTTAGACTTTGTGTATTTGCTCACACAATCAGTTAAGTACTCGGATTGCCAAATGCTAAGGTTTAATTTTCTTCACAGAAGACTTGAGACATAAGCTTTCATGTATTTTATTTGATAGTACATAGAACGCTTAGCCAGTAAAGCTTTCTGAAGACTAAATGGTCATTTTTTTTCTTACTGAAGAGCAAATGAAGTGCATGCATTTAGTGTTTAAGTGGTTTTGAGGCTAAAAAGATGAAATCATCTGTGGAGATAATGTATGAAGACTATGTTGTCAAAGAAGAGGTGAATGTGCATTGTGTGGGAACTGACTCATGGCCTGAATCACTGAGCACCCAGGAAAAGGACCCAGTTAGCCCTGGGAACATAGATGAAGACAAGTCACCTGTGTGACTGGAAGGGGTGGAGCCTGGCTGCACCTCTTAGACCTCACTTAAGAGCTGACTGCCTTCAAGGAAGGATCTCTTTCTGGAGATCCCTCTTTGGTGAAGCTTTTCCCCTGTGAGCCCAGAATCTTCTGATGTGTGAGCAATTTTCTTCCCTTTCTTTTGTTTCTTCTTTCCTTTTCTTTCTATTCTGCCAGTCCTTCTGGCATCATGCCTCTGTTGTGACAACTTTACCACTGTATTGATCTAATTGCTGCAGCCATTAATAAATATGGAATACTTGGATACTTCTCTGCTTGCAGCTGAATGTTGTTTACAAAACTACCTGTGTACAAATACCTTCATTTGAGTCTACAGCTGAAACGGTTGATAAGGGAAGTGTTAATAAGCAAACATAGAAGTGAAGTAGTTTAAAATAATGAAAAGTAGCACTAATGCATTAATAGTGTGCATTCTTTCTGTTCTGAGTGATGTTTTCAATTACTATGCTATAATTTTGCTGTGCTGAGCTCTCTTAAGCAGAAATGGGTTTGGTTACAAAGGTATTGAGGGCAAAGCAGTACTGAGCGGTTGGATTTTTGACAATAACTATGTACAGAGAAAAGACCAATTGTACTGTTCAAGAGGTTGTCCATGATGCTTAAAGACACTGTGAAATATACTGTGCAATTCAGAGTGAACATGCACAGAATTAATGTGGCAGCAGCATGTTATTATTTTTCCATGCTACTTGTTGGACTTTTATAATATGCTTCTGATGTAATTGGTGTGATACATTATTAAATATGGTATTCTCTTGTGGGCTGCTTAATTTAGATTTTTTTTGTCCATAATGACTTTGCTCTTGAGTTTGTACTAAATGAACATCTTAAGTATTTACCCCAAAAGGGCTAGAGTATATTGGAAAAATGACTTCTGCATTGAGATTTTTGTTCTGTATTCCTGAAATCTGAGCACCCCAAGCTGAATACTGTTGACAGCCATTGCCTGTAGGGTTATACAGCATGTCTGCCTTGCTCAGTGCTCTGTGTACATGGATATCCAGGAGCTTGGGTAAGGACTTTTTGGTGCATCTTGTTTGGAAAGTGTTTTATTTCAGTTGGTTTATTACTAGCCAGAGTGCAATGAAATGCCCATTGAATCAAGTTTTGTGAAGACAGAATCAAGGTAGCTGTAATTAGCTGTCTTATTTGTTTGCATGTCCTGCCTTTAGGTGCAATTAACTTGAGGCTAGGGAGAACTTCAGGCCTGTGCAGGAGCAAAGCATTAAGCCTCAGGATTTGGTCTCAGGGCATTTAAATGCTCAGTCAGAGAGGAGACAAGGTGCAATTAAGCATTTTACTTATTGTTATAATGCAATTATCCTTTTCTAGTTCCTGGATTTGTGTGCCTAAATTTGCTTGGGTAGCTTTTTCCTTTGATTAAATTCTGTGAACTTAAGGCTCTTCAAGAAGACAACTCATGGGCATTGTTGGGACAAGCTTCTCTTCTGCGTTACGTGAGGCTTGCTACAGGGCTCAGATAAGAACCCAGAAAAGCAGCATTAGTGTTTCTGGTATGTTTCACTCTTTTCTTCCAGCGCAATTCACTTTACTTTCTTTCTTTCTTTGTTTTCTGATCTAGATATCAGTTTTACACTGATATTTGTGTTCCTACTTTTTACTTGGAAGATGTTCCTGAGTATTTAATGGATCCATTTCAGTGCTGTATGAAAATCTGAACATACCGTTGTCAGTTATTTGGGCATAGAGGACTTCTAAAGGTATGCAGTAAATTTCTTTACAACTGTTACCTCAGCCCAAAGAGATTTTTCTTGAGGAATGATGGTATGGATTGTTAACCCCTTTCCTTAGTTCACTGACTCGGTGCATCATTTGAGAACACACTGAGCAAAACTGAATGTCATAGTATGTCCTTGTTATATCTTGAATGGTGTAAATATTAAGGTAAGGGAGTAGATCACTTAGTATTCCTGCTGAATCAAGCAGATAAAAGAAGAACCAACCTAAAAAGCCTAAGGGGATTATTTTCAGTTTGCTTCTGCTTATGTGTAGCTGTGGACACTGTTAGTATTATCCAATTTAGTGTTGTCATCAGACTGTATTTTTGTACTTAGGGCAGACAGGTGTAGTGGAAGTAACTACTCTGTTCTGGTTATAAAACAATTGTTTCAGTATTTGCATTTGTTTGCTTTTATAAAATTGGAATCAATCAGATTTTTCTCTTAATATCCATACAATCAATGAAACTTGATTGCAATTAAAACTCTGCGTTCAGTTCAAGTCTGCATTTATTGATTCAGCACCTTGCCAAAGCTCTTAATGTGTAGGCTCTTCAAGCTACAAGTAGAGCTGAGGAAAAATATAACTAAAGCTGAAGACACTTGAACCCAAATCTTTGTTCCTTATTGTCACTAACTAATCTAGATCAAATTCATTTTTGTCACATACAGAAAGCTTGAAATGATGTAATCTGAAGTTTTCTATTAATGGACCTATTGATTTGTGGAGCAGATTGTAACTGCTCTTTGAGTTTGTTTTCACTTCTGATTTGTTACGATAAATTAGTTTTTGCATTGTTCTGTTTACGCTATTGAGATTTAGACTGGGTCACAGCCTAAACAAGCAAGAACCTGCAATCCCATATGGCAATTGTCTTGCCAATTTGTCTTACTAAATGCTATCTGTTCCATAGATTTCTGGGTTTTGGGTGCATCTTCTCTAACGTAAGCTGTGTGTTTTTCAGGATGCAGGAAATTGGTTTACTCTGCTAGCTTGTCCTTTTGAGGCAAAAAGTAGCTGTTAGCTAACCATGAAAGGCCATGAATGTGCAGTGGAGAAACAGCTTTAAATGTTAATAAATGAACTTATCCTGAGAGAAACTAACTTCTGAATCTGTTAAGTCATATTAATGTATTTTTTTCCTGTATTAATAACTGAAAATTGCCACAAGGGTGCATGAAGTGTCTTTTAGTAATTGTACGTTTTTTAGGTAATTGCAAAAATAAAAGCTTTGAGTGATCCAATGAGAAGCTGAGGTTAAGGCTGTCACTCCCTCTAAGACTTTTGCTTCAGGGTATTGAGGATCACCTGTAAGTGCAGAAACTGTCTTGGATCAGTGTGCCAGGGACTAGAAGTGTTGGAGTCACCCACAGGCAGTGCTGGCAGTCTGTCAAGTGTATGTCAGGAGAGGGAGAGAATGGTGGAACTCGAATTATTATGAGACCTATTTTCATTCTGATGAGAGTTTTTAACTTAAGTTTCACAATTCTTTCCCCACCACCACTATTTGTTGTGTTTCTTTATTTCCTTAATTTCTGTGACTTCTGGGTTTTCCTCATCCTTCCTAGCCCACTAATTTTACCACCTTAGTTCATTTCCGAACCCTGGCACTTGCTGGTTCTTGCTGTGCTCTCTGCCTCACAAAAATGAGATAAGCTGTGGCACTGGAGTGCTCCCACTGCAGACTCCCCAGATGCTTCGTTATTTGCTTATAATACTAGCATGCCTGCAGGGCCTAATTGAAGAGGCTACAGAGAAGCAAGTTTGGCAAGGCAGGGAAAGGTTGTTGTCTTTTTCACCTTTTCTCTTTTCCTTTACTGTAGTATGGGCCACTGTAATGAGTGCTCCCAGTTCATCAGTGAGCTAGCTAGATCTATAGAAGGCTTGTTTTTTGGTCCACTGCTAATAGCAGTGGGTCCTGTTGCTCCAAGTAGATCTTAATCCAATCAGAGGTATTGGGGAGAAACAATTAGGGGAGATTCAGGTTGGAAATCAGGAAACACCTCTCTAAAAGAGTGGTGATGCAGTGGCACAGGCTGCCCAGGGATGTGGTGGGATCACTGTTTCCCTGGAGGTTTTCAAGAACCATGGAGATGTGGCATTGAAGGCATGGTTAGTGGGCATGGATATGGATATGGGTTGGTGTTGGACTTGGAGATCTCAGATGTCTTTTCCAATCTTAATTATTCTATGATTAGATATCCTGTGGGAGAGAATGAACACCTGTAAGTAGAGAATGGGGACTTAATCCAGCAGAGTTGAGGGAGCTTGAGGTAATGGGGAAAAGTATAGCAAGCAACTCAGCCAGCCTGGGTTGGAAAGAGCAAGAGACTTCAAGTAGAAAGGAAAAACAGCATGCAGAATTGAAAGGTCTTAAGTGCTGCAAATCTCATCTTTGGGACTCTGTTTTCACCAGCTCTCTGAGGAGGAAAAAATGAAGTATAGCACTGTGACTGATTTTTTTTTTCAGAGGGGCTTTGGGCAATGGATTCTTACAGACAGTAAATTTCTAAAGCAAACATCTATGGAACTTTGCTTTAATTCTGAGCCCTGACCCTTCTTGCTTCATGGATATGTTAATGAACTGCTTAATTAGAGAATATTGATAGCATATAGTTCATCATTATGTATAGTATATCAGGCTCTAATGCTAGTTAGTATTTCATACTTTAAGATTGCAGCTTCTCTCAAAATATTTAAGCCTGTTTTCAAAAGCTACTTCTGAAAATCTGTAATGCTGAAGAGTGCTCCTAAGTTTCATAGGTTGTTACAACTTCCTTACCTTGTTCTACCTCCTCTGTGCAATGCAAGCTGTAACCTCGTAAGTTTTGTTTCCTCAATTGTAGCACTAGAAAACAAATAAGGTTGTTGATGGGCTTTGCCGAAGGGCATGATTCTTTAAAGAGTGGAAATAGAGATCAGCAGCCAGCTCACCATACTGCTTGCTTGGAAAGGTATCATGTGAGGTCATAGAAACAGATATTTAAGATACAGATCATTGTTTTCAATAGGCATTACGTGCCCCAAAGGGAGATAGTTGAATAGTCTTCTGTTCAAGTAGAACTAGGGAAAGGATGGAAGCCTTGTATGGTGAAGGACTCCAGAATTTCAAGACAGGACTAGGTGCATGAGAAGAAAGCTCTTTGTATTAAAGTTCCTGAAGAAGTGTCACTGTAAGGAAATGAATAGTTTATTTATATAAATGTTTTCCTTTGGAATGGAAAGTTAACAGGAATTTTGTGTCAAACTGAATGTGGAAGTGATTGGGGAATTAAATGGTAATACATTCTCCTGACACACATTCTGAAAGTGAAGAGGTCAGGCAACTGGCTGTGAGGAGTATACTGTCAGAATGATAACGTTTCCTTTTTCATGAGTCAAATTCCTCTAAGATGTACAAGGGATGTACTAGGTGGAACACAAGAGCTTCCTTTCAGAAGGTGTGGGGAGAGGAGAGTTTAAGTGGTAGCTATGTAGAAAGCAAGATCCTGGCTTGTTAGTTCACATCTCAATCATCAAATGGCTACACCAGTGAGTACAGTCTACAGAAGTTGATTTATCTTCTCTGTGTGCTGGATGATAATACATAGAATGTTTATAGATAAAAACATGCAGTGAACTAACAAGTGGGAGTATGGGATTTTTGAAGGTGGGGAGAACTGTAGAGGTGAATTGCATCCTCAAAATAACAGTCCCTATGCTCTTGGTTCAAAAAAAAAAAGCTAACACTTCAAACACTTCAAGGTCAAGTTGCCGAGGCTAAGTCAGTCTACTGCTAGGTAGAAATTCTACAAAAATCCTTGTGGACACTTGTGGCTGAAAGTAGGAATTTTTTCCAAACAAAGGACACTATCCATGTTGATGAGAAATGCCATTCAATTCATTTGCTTGAAACTAAATATTGTATATACTCTCAATTGAAAAGAGACCCCTTTCAAATGTACTTGATTTAGACAAGCCTCCTGAGACACTGCTTACATGGGGATTTGGGGAGTATTCAAATGGTTTCCCTTAAATATGTGAATCTGGCTGTATCTTCAATTAAGTGAACTTCTTCCAAAAAAAAAAAAAAGTGCTCTGATGAAAGCTGTAATTTTTCTAATGAGATGGATCTTAATTTGCGAGTCTTAATAAGGCATTCTGCTGTGAATAGACTTGCTGTGAGTTGTTACTTTGCATCTCTGGATGAATGCATCAAAGGCAGTGTTTCATCACAGGGCTTTTTCCCAAGCTTTATTTTTGTGCACTCTTTAAAAAATCTGGATTATGTTCAGTGTTCTTGGAGCTTAGACCCTTTGCATGGTGTCTGCTGGTAAAAATGTCTTTTGGACTTTAGAGATTGAAATGGAGAAGGCCACTTCCTCAGCTGATGTTACACACTTAATGCAGGCTGTGTGCAGTGATTGTATACAGGATAGGTCTAAAAATAACACTATGAATTCGTGTTTCTTTTTTCAGTGGCTACAGGGTACTACTTGTTTTTCCTCTTAATTTTATGCTGTTTTTCTTAATTGCTGACTCTGAAAATGCAGAGTGGAACAAGAACTGATCTGTGAGTTTCAGAAATGTCTCAGAGTAAAATGCTGCTTTATAGCTGGGCAACCCAATAACTGGTGATGAGCTCCATGGCCATTGAAGAGAATTCCATTGCTTCATGTTCCCAGCTGTTAAGTGTCATGTTGGAACTTGTGAGCAATTTAAAACTTTTCACACATAGTGCATAGCTGCTTTTGTGCAATTACCATTCTGCACTTGAAATATTTCTTAAATTTATATATAGTGTACATTTGTTCTTGCTATGTGATTAGTGTCTTGAAATCCTATAATCTGTTAGAGCTTTGGGCAGTCTAATGTGGTGGGATCCGAGGGCTGTGGAAGCAAAGCAGCCACTCTGGAATCAAAGATAACTGCAGTAAAGGAAAAATTAATGTGGAGGAACTTTTTGCATACAGAAAGTCTCAGTGGCTATGCAAAAGTGGGCTACTTATCAGTGATTTTTTTTTTTTCCTGTTTGCTATAGATAAGTTGACACAAGGTTCCCGTGTCTAGGTTGGCTAAAGTTAAACCATTTATTGCTGAAACCTTGTTTGCACAGGGGGGATTCAGCTTCAGTGGCAGACAATTTTTCAAGTCACCTGTAATTGCCAGTGTGGATGAAACTCTATTGTGAACAAACAGTAAGAATTCCCCTCTTCCACGTTTATCAGTGTTTAGGCATATTGAGGTCTGCAAATAAACTACTTATGTCCCATGTCCAGACTCTCCAAGGAAAGGTTTGCTTAAAGAGCAAATGCTGGACATGTATTTTTTAAAAAACAAAAAAAAAGTTCAATTCTAGTTTCAGAGGCTAAGCTTACCTTGAACTTGTAAGTTTATAGGCCATGTCACTAGCAAATATGTTTTTATTATGTGAGCTATTAGATATGCCTTGCATTTTGTCTGGAGATAAAGCTGATGTGTGACTTGAGTAGGGTTAACGATTATGGGAAAGAGCAACATACTTCTGTCTGCTCAGTTGCTCATTCTTAATATAACATTCTATTTAAAAGATCTGAATGTAGCTTGAATGCCTTGCTATGTACAAGTCCAAGCTGATAAGATGAGAGGGTAAGAAATACTATGCGTTGTGCTGAAATGGCTGAGTGCTTCCTGTTTTTGTATTGTGCAGGAGTGCTTCACATCCTGAAAAGGAGATAAAATTAAGCCCTTAATGAGTGTTAATTTCTTGTCTAAAGTATTGATGGCTTACTGGAACTTAATGGCCCATCTGCAAACAAGTGAACGGAGTATGGGACTTTGTTTGCATCTGTCTTCCAGCTTTACAACTCACTCAAGTGTCAGAGGTGCTGTGCTCTAAAGGGCTTCTCTGCCTGGAGAACCTTACCTGTTACAGGCTGCCAGATATTGGCCTTTGTCGTGTATTTCTCTTGGCTTTGATTAAATGCTCTTTTCTCTTGTTTTTGTTTTTTCTTCATGGAAAGCTGATGTTTTGGTGTCAGTATGTAAAGCATCAGCAACATTCTGGGGACAATTTCATGGAGTCAGCATGAAATAAATTGGTGATTAAGCTTTGTGCTACCTCTTTTCCAAGTGATATTCTTTCACTATCAAATATTGATAGAATCACAAAATAGTTTGATTTGGAAGGAACCTTTAAAGACCATCTCATTCCAACCCACCTACCATGGGCAGGGATGCCACTCACCAGATTGCTCAAAGCCCTGTCCAGCCTGGCCTTGAACACCTTAAGGGATGGGGTGTCCACTGCTTCTCAGTGTAGGTTTAAACAACATAAATCTGGAAAAGTACATTTAGTCTGTATCATCTAGCTGAGAGAACAAAGAGCTTAAAAGCAGCATGCATACCTTGATGTCAATACACTGTTCTATTTTACGGCAGTTGCTTGTTTTAATATTTAGAAATGTTCTGATAAATGAAAGATTTCCCAACATATGACTATATTAGCCTGGACTGATGGATCTTCTGTCTCTTTATTTTGCAGACAGTGCATTTCAGGACATTGGCCCATGCAAAGCCCTTATCTGCCCACAAGCAGGTAAGCTTTTTTTTTTCCATGTGTGCACTTTTTTTTTTTCCAAATGTGTCAGGCAAATAGTGGCACCTATTTGCTGCTTGTTCTCTGGTACTAAAAGAGGAAGAGAGAACCATGGTGGATTGTGGATGTGGAGTAAAATCCACCTGTGTAGAAATTTGGTTGCGGTTTGCAGTAAGCATTTAGATGAAAGAAGCTTGAAATGTACTTGCAAGTCAAGTCACTTATGCAGAGGCTTGCAAACAAGATTTCCTTGTTCACAAGCTGTGTGGAAGCTTGCAAATTCATTTCCACTCAGTCTGTACATTCATCAAATAAGGTTATTGTTACAAAGGTCTCTAGACAACTTGAACTTACAAACTTTGGATTTTCTGTGCAGGTCTAATAGATCAAATAGAAGGGGGAACATGTAGCTGGGGAGCCAAGAAGTCTGAAACCTCTGAGAATACCACAGAAATCTAAATATACATGCATGTCTGTATGTAAAGATTGTTCACTCTGCCATCCTCATGCTTGAGTCAGCAGCTTCAGCTTTAGGGATCTTTTTTGCAAGAAGGCATTCTAGAAGTGTTATTTTCTTATAGAAACATCAGATAAGGTACCTGGTAGTTATCTACTAATAGGGATAATTATGTTCTGCCTTCTCACCTTGCTCAGCCTTTCAGTAAATTAGCAGTTTTACAACTACATAAATTCAAGTTTTATGACATTTCTTAATGATAAGGAACTTTTAAATCTCAGTGACTGTGCACAGTAATGATGGCCAGAGGGAAAAGTAACCGAAGAGACTGTGAAGACATCTTGTGATCGTCCCCAACTTCTGTATATTTGTTTAGAACAATAAGGGTATATTTTGCATATATGTTGCCTTCACTGTTTGAGGATATGACAGTACTCAACTGGCTCGAGTCACTGACAGTCTGATTGCAAAAACAAAACAAAAAAATCATTCAAGTCTTAACTTACTAAAATTTGAAAGAATGCTTTACTTACAACCTTTGTAATAAAGTGTTTCGGTATTACGTAAGGCCAGAACTGAGAATGTTTCTGAATCAAAGTAAAATTAATTTCTTGTCAGTTGAATGACTATTTGTTCATGATAAGTACAATTCCCACTCTTGTGTATTTCAGCTAAAATTGACAAAATAGATTTCTGAATTGGTGATATTGTGCTTAAATTGACTATTCCCACTCATAGCTGTTTCTGCATTTGAGAGCATAGTTATTAGGATGTTATATTCCAGCTGTTATGCAGTAACTAAATTTTCCATTTGCTGGAGAGAGCAAGAGCTGCGTGGTGCTATTGTTGCCCTGTGAAGTATTTGTTTTCAATTACATAAATATTTATGGCTCTTCAATTCCAAATAGTGGTTCTGGCTGTTCTGTTGGTCACGTACTATGAAGAATCTCAGCCAGGAAGTGGAATGTAGATGAGAATTCTGGTTTCCAAGGTCATATTCCTGAAGAACTGCTTGTGGAAGATGGGGCAATCACATATTTGATTCTGTTAGCGGAGATGTAGAGATTATAATGCTGAATAGTGCTGGGAAAATGATATCTTTCCTAGAAATGACAAATACCTCAGAACTGGTTTCTCCTCCCTGCTTTGTCTTCTCTCCATTTCTTCATCCAACACTGAATCAGAATTTATTCAAAATTAGACCTAGATGTCAACCTTCCAGCTGGGTAGCAATATTTGTGTCTATCATTTGAGTAGACCACATGTCCCCATATGAACCCAGTATCCAGGTTCTTGTCTTCATGATAACCTGAGGTCCTCGGTGTTTTTTCCAGCTCATTGTTCTGCAGTGTAAGTTGGACAAAAAAGAAGATCATTTAGAAGCAGTAGATATTATTTTATTAAAAACAGTGAAATGTGAGATAATGTGCTTGAAGATGAATAATAACCCAGGTTAGATCGAAGTTGAGGTGTGAAATGAGTTTCTATTTACAGTGGCAGAGGTGAGAATGTTGAGGGAGGGGGCTATAAGCATACTGTTCTGAAATTGCTAAAACAGTAATATAAGTTTACTGATGTAAAACCAGCTGTTTTGTTATTGTGATGAGTGGCTTACATATTGTATGTATATACTACTATCCATTTATTGTTAAACTGAGCCAGAAGAGACCAAACAATTCAGGAAAGGCGTTTATACAGGTTAGTATCTTAGCTGTGGCTTAGGATGTGGGAAGTCTTTACTGTTTTGATGTGTGCATTGGAAAGTTACTTTAGGGAGCTTCCAAACGGTGATTTTCTGCTGCTGCTATCTTAATTTCAGATCATCTTTGTGATGTGTTGTTTGAATGTGAGTAGAAGCAGTTATGAAATCATGAGTCATGGGGCCCAAAGGCAGTAGAAACACAGGTCTGAACTGGACAGGCTGTATCCAGAAAACTTAAGTGCAATTAGGAGATAACTAAAAAGCTGGACTACCTCACTAGCAAATCAGTAAGCTGGGAAGCTTTGTCAAATACTACAGCCTGAGTTAGAAAAGTGGTATGAGATCCCTCAAGCTTGGGGTCTTGCTTTAATGGGATAAAATGTAGTTGTGTAAGCACAGCTTATTCTCTTCAGAATATGATTTCAAAGGCTGTGAATGCATGTTAGAAGCAGTGTGTCCTCTTCTTGCACTTAAACTCTTTTCACAGCAGATGTCAGTTCTTTGTTTCCAACCAGAGCTCTATCTCAGGAAGAAGTTGTGGAGTGAAAAAGAGAAAGGGGAAGAGATGTGCTAGTGTAAAACCTATTTTATGGTGAGGCATACAAATTTTGTGAATTTTGTACTTGCTAGATGAATCTTAGCAATGCATTCTGAGTGTATGTAAAATTCCTCTTTCACCCTTCTAGTAAGTTCTTTTTTTTTTTTTTTTATGTATAGACATTGGTGGAGGGGGAGGTGGGGATTGGCAGACATATTAAATCTGAATAGAAGCTGATTTTCAAGCCCAGGGTTGATAGTGGTGCTTATGGAAGGCAAACTAATGTCACAATGAAGGAGGCAGGAAAAGTGGATGTGGGAAAGGTATGAATTTGCCTTGGCATTTTTAGGATAAAAAATTAAGCAGATGTTCTAATATGATTGCATCATGTACATATTTTTGCTTAAGTATACTTCCAGTGGAAGAAGCAAAGGACAAAAATACATTCACTTTGCTCCTTATTTGAAAGAAGTGATCATCTTCTTTGGCAGATGTATAGAGCTGCAGCACTGGCACGTGCAGGTTGGCTTGGGATGATAGCCAGAAAGCATTGATTTGTGTGTGCCACTAAGGAAGGAACTTCAGTGGTTTATCTCCCCTGACATGCACTTGTTGCTTATGCCTATACTTAATGTCATATTGCTTCTACACAGGTGAACCTTGAGGTACAGGAGTTCATTTTAGTGCTCTTGTAGTTCAATAAACAGAACCCCTAGAAGGCTGTCTGTAATGAACTGTGTTGTAATGAGTGTTGTTTCCTGCGGACCAAGGAGAAAGGATGTGCTATCAATTCTTATTTCCACAAATCTAGTTTTCACTTTTGTTTTTTACCCTATGACATGTTATCTTCAATTTTAATAATACCAGTAAGGCTAACTTCTGCTACTGATGGTGACCAGTAAAATTGAGCTCACAACACAATTACAGATAATATTTCATTTTCCTCTTAGATCAGTGTAGCCAGAGGTATCATCTGTATCCTAGCATGTAGCCTTGAAACTACTAGTTTCCTAATATGTAATGTGTTTTCTGATTCCATACAGTTTTTGAGTGACTGTAATGACAATATAAAATAGCTTAATGAGAAGTTCTATCTTAGACTTGAGTAAAACTGTGAAAGATCCCAGGCTTTAGTGCTAAGACAAAAAAAAAGAAAAAAAAAAAAATTCTATAACTTGCCCACCTTGTGGGGTAAAAATCCTGTTTTTTTAATGACAGCCATCTTGTAGGATAAAGCCATTAATAATTGAGTTATTTTGGATAAAATCTCCAGAATACATTTTGAATTCATTATGATTAAGGAAATTGGAGGATGTACTTGATTTAAGAAAGTGTCTGGAGCAAAACTGTGCTGCAAGAAATGTTTAGAAGTCTATGGCAGGAGTGTTACACAACATTAAGCCCTTGGCTTACTCTTTTTAGAAAGTTCTGGTACATGCTGCAGAGGTTTATTTTCTGTCATGAGACTGTAATTACCATCTAATTCAGCCTTGTATGTTTTGAAAATATGCAGAGGGAAACCTTTTGTTTCCTATTCTTGTGACTTGAGTTCGTTAATAATCACTCTTTGTCAACACTGTTTTCATGAGAGAGCTTAAAATTCCTTTGGGATTGAAATTCTTATTTCAACATCAACTCTCCATGCTCTGCATTTAGGCCTTTCTGTAGCATATTCTAAATGGAAACTTGAGTCAAGTGTGTCAGACATACTGCCACACCAGAGGCAGGGCTTGGTTCTTAACTGCTTTTTGGTGGAGGCATGGATGAGAAGTGAGTTCTCTCACAGTGGGCCAGCGGAGAGGAGGGGCCATCAGCACAAGTAGGACTTAATCCTACTGGAGTGCTCCAAGTCCTGATTGCTGTCCAAATATCTTGGGTTTTTCAAAATGCTTTATTTTGAGCCTGCTTTTGGTATGGCCGTTCCAAGAGTTGAGATTCACCCCAGCTCCCACAGTGTGCTCCAACTACTACCAAAGGATCAAGAAATTGAGAAGCTATTTGCGCAGGAGAGAGTTAGAAGGATGACTTCCCAGGAGAAGGAACTTCTCCCCATGTTAAATGCAGGAATATTTAGCTGATCAATATTTACTAGGCTTAGGATTGTCTTTCACTTGAAGATATTGCAGTGGTGTGATGTTTATCAGCTGATCTAATTTAGTGCTAATGCTTTGTAGGCATGTTACCAGTTGCTTCCTTTCTCAAAACTTTTGTTAAAATAAAGGAAATATCCATTGGATTCATTTCCTTTGCTGGATTTACATTATCTGTAATGTTGAAGTTGGTGCCTGCAGTAGGCCATTTTAATCTCCAAGAAAGTACTGTTCAACTGGAGAAGTGCTAAAGCAGAACATGAATCCATTTGGAATGGATGTCATTGATGTTGTTAAATTAAGCATTCATCCAGCTTTCTTTACCTAACACTTCTTCAGGTCCTAGTCAGTCTGTCTTAAATCTGTTGTAAAATCAGATGCTGTCAAGTTTTTTTTGTTACACTTCAGAATCAGCTGGTGGGAGGGTAAAAACCAAATGAGCCCTACTCCTAGAGACCTGTTGTGTAGTTGTTTACATAGGTCTGTAAAAGAGATTGTATGAGGTTGCTTTTAGGCATCTTACTTTTAGGACAGAAACAAACTTTGAGTCAGCAAAAGTAACACAATCAGGAAGAAACTTGAAATCTAGCTAGAATGTATCATCTTAAATATGATTGATACATTTTAAGCAACTTTGAAGGGTCAGCAAAGAAATAGACGTTTGTTTTACTCTAAGGTTACTTCTGAAAATACTGAAAGGGATATTTGTGTATCCTTTGACTTTTTTTATAAAAAAAAAGCACACAAAAAAAATAAAATCGGCAACCTGAAGATTGCATTAGGATTAGTTATAGTGCAGGATTGCCTTTCATTGTCAGAAGGTTTGTCTAGTTTTCTGGAGTGGTCTGTAATTAGATTTTTGAAGAAGCTTGAAGATCTGAGGTTTGCAGTGACATGTCACCACCAATGTAAAAGTCTGTTTCGCAGCACTCTGCTGGAGGCCCATTAACAAAGCAGATAGTCCTATAGTTCAAATGTGATTAAGATTAATGCTCTGAAAACAAATACAGCTTAGGGAGATGCACACAGTGTTGACTAAACTGGTTCCACAGTTCCATGGGGAACAGAGTTCCATGTGCTTGCAGCTCTGCAATCTGGGTGAAGTCTTCAGATGGAACTTCCATGGAACAGCACTTAGTGAAGTGTTTTCCCCCACTTTTTCTGGGGGAGGAGTTGTGTTGAAATTCCCTAATCCTGTTGGAATTCCTTGGCTTTTCTATTTACATTTGAGTATTTGCTGGCTGGTATCCCAAGGTCTTAGTACTCATGGTTTAGCTTGGTGGGTGCTGTGCTCTGCATTGTCTAAGCTTCCCTTTTTCATCCTTAGTCTCTTTCCAAAGCATACTGAAACTGATGGTAAGTGATACTGTTTGTAGGGGAACTGTTAGGTCAAGGCTTGAACTGATGATGGAGCACCTGGTGAAGGGCTGGCCTAGGGAACAGGGGCAAATTATTTGCACCTGTGCTCCCCATGTGACCAGATGGGTTGGACCCAGTGTGGATCCACCCTGGGCTCATATAAGGGCCAGCCACTGAAAGGAGGGCTTCTCTTGGACCTAGGCTGCTTCCTGCAAAGGAGTGCTGTATAGCCAGAGAGCCCCTTCATTGGTTGGGTGAGTTCAACACCTCTTTCTGCATATGACTCTTGACCTACCTGTGAATACTTTGTCTGGTATTGTCAAGAACCTGTCAAAAGCAATTTAACATCTTTGTGAGCAGTACACCTTTGAATGATATTCAGTCTTGAAGATAAGCTTGTTAGAACTGATAAAGTCCCCTTCGTGTTGCTTTAAATTGTTTCAGTTTTTAGTTTCTGCACAAACTCAAATCCATTCATCACTGGATTTGCAAATACATATGACTATGGTTAAATTCAGCAGACTCTTTGCCTCTTTGTGCCTTTCAGGCTGATAGAGTACAGTAATAGCAAATATCCCATGGCATTCTTCTTGCAGAAACAAGCAGCATGAGTTATGATTGAAGTTACTTCACATTCATTTCACCTTGAGAACGGTTATAAACTTCATTGCTATTAAAAAATACCATCCTTTTTTACCATAATTACTTGGCACTTTTTTTTTTTAAGTCAATAGTGGCTTCTTTTGATTGCATCTTATCTTTTTTTTAGACTGAAGATACTTCCCAGTAGGTGTATAATTAAGTTAATATTCATAATGGCTCTGTGTAACTTAATACAGTAGAAATGGATCAAAATTGAGCAAATAATCAAAGTTCATGACTTCTCAGATGCGATGATCTATGTGATCACCACCAAGATCTAGTCCAACTATCAACCCAACCCCATCATACCTGCTAACCACGTGTTACTCAGTACCTCAAAAGTTTGACCCCTTGTTTCTAGAAGTAGTAATCTGAATTGGCAATATTGCTAGTACATGCACTACCAGAATGAAATGGAAATGGACTTTTTTTTTTTTTCATGGGAGAGGGTGGGAAGTTTGTTCACTTGGATTTTGTACTGGTCTGTTCTTAGTTCATTAAGCCTACTGTCTGCCCACTGCCTGCTGACCATGCTCAGGTCTTGAAGCAGCAAGCCACATACATACAGTCCAGCAACAGCTGGCCTGTGTTGAAGTGAGAAGTTGATGTATTGATTTGGATGTGTAGCACCAGTGAAGTTGAAGGATTTCTAACCAAATGAGTTGGTGAAATCAAACTTGAGGAAAGCCTTGTGTGAAGGGGCAGGGTAAAGGTGGATGGGGTGTGGAAAAATTATGCTACCTTGTCTATTGAATTGTTAACTTCAACAAATGATACAGTTATTCTGATATGGCATAGCGACCAGGGAACGTTCCATGAATTGTTGCATGGTTAAATTGTGTCAAGCTCTAAAGCACATATATGGTAATGTGAAAGCTAGAATAAATATTAGAGGCAACAAGTAGCCATCCTGTTTTTCAAACAAGAAATAGCTTAGGCTATTCAGTCTGAAATACATTGTTTTCTGTTCATATGCTTTAATGAAAGGAACAGTATTTTATCCCAAAGAGTCATACTGTGTATGCAGTATGAAAAAATAAAGCTACTGGGCATAGGACTCACAGTTTGGTACCCACTTAAGGTGTGCGTATAAAAGAATCACTGTTTAAATGTGAAATAGCTAAATTAGAATAATCAGTTGCTTAACTTCCAAATTATTTCTGAATGTAGTGCTATATAGCCTGCTGCAGTGATGAGTGTCTGTTTCCATTTAAGTATTGCTACATCTTCCTCCAATCGAGTTCCCTTTTAATCTTCTGGCACTCATCATAGAAGGGCCTAGGGCTGTTTTTGGTGTTTTTTTGTTTTTGTTTTTTTTCCTGGTGTTTGAATGAGATTTTCCTAGCTTTGCTTTTTCTGCTGCATGGTGTTAGTTAAATTCCAGGACAAACTGTTTTAAGTGTCTTTTGCCTTGGAATAGCATTAAAATATGCTATTCACTGTGTCACTGGTAATTATAGTTTACAATGAGGCTGTCTGCTTCTCATCTATTTCTTATGTTTGTCTGTCAGAGATGCTTCACTTGTACATAACTGTGGATGCTCACATCACAATGATTAGTTACAAGAAATAAGCTTTTATATACTGTGCTGATAAAGTTTGTTCATTATCCTCACTGAGTGATAGAATATTCTATGTGTTTTTAAGAAACCATGGACTTTCACTGACCATACGATCTAAAAAAATACATATTTTAACTTGCTTGTAGACTGGAGTTCTCTAAGGTTTTGGTCATTACTTGTTGCAGTGGTACCTAATAATCAGGGCTAAATGTGTTTTCTTCAGCTACATTACAGATATCCCAGTTGTCTTTCCACTTGCAATATTAAAACACCAGCATTACTCGCCTGTCCCTCTCACTGCAGCATAAACTTTCCCTGTTCATCTGCTGTCTACTATCTTCAGCCACCAAATTTGACTAGGCTTGAGTCAGGCTCTTG
The DNA here is from genome assembly GCF_019238085.1 of Lagopus leucura. Lineage (NCBI taxonomy): Eukaryota > Metazoa > Chordata > Aves > Galliformes > Phasianidae > Lagopus > Lagopus leucura. Next base: position 25,268,824 of record NW_024962264.1, read on the forward strand.
ACTGCTTGCTCTTTATCTTGTGTTCCAAGAGCTGCAGAGATGAGTGTGGAACTGAGGGATGTGGTTAGTAGGTATAGTGGGAATGGGTTGATGGCTGAACTTCATGATGTTAGTGGTCTCTTCTAACCTTGAGGATTCTATGAGAGATACATAAGAAAGGAACAGAGATAAATGATCTGGCACACACCAACTTTCTGACTACACTGTGCTGGCAATTTAATCTAGAATTGCAGTGTAGTGGTCAATTCAGACAAGGCAGGTCTGCAGGCCTACTGGTGAGACCTGTCTGCTTCTGAGCCCACCTTGAGAGGCAGTCACCAAAAGGAGTAAGTGCCACCTGCTTTTGTTGCCAGTGTTGGATTTGACAGCAACACTGAAGACCTCTATCACGTACTAGTTAGTATGTAATTAATGCTAGTGTCTTTGTGAATGCTTGTTTACTGGGAGCTGGACTAAGATCACTCAGCTCATTCTGTGTGATGTGCCAGAGACAGAGCAGATGGTAATGCTTTGTGCCCTTCTAATCTGCTGTGAATTGGGACCAGTGACCTAGAAGGGATGGGCTCTGTGATGTTTTGCCTGTTTTCTGTGGTCTCCCAATCTACCCGCAGTTGTGCTTCTTGCAGGGAAGGCCTCATTGTAAGTGTTAATTGGGAAAGATTACACTGATTTCACAATGGATAGTATGTGATACAGAGTTAGTGTCCTGAAAGAGAGAAGGCTTTAGTCTGCTGAGCATGTAGCTGGCTTCAGAGGCATCCCATCTGTGCGTCTGCATAGCTCTAACCATCCTGACTACAGCTTAGTTTCCTGTATGGATGTGTTCTTTCAAAAGAAACTGCTTAATATACCAAACATGCTGGAGACCTCTCTGGACTAAAATTGTCATGGTAGACTTGCTTTATTAATCCTTTCTTCCTCTTGATTCTACAGTTTTCCATTGCAACTTAAGATAAGCCTGGCAGGCTTTGAAGAAAATGAATAGTGTCAGGCTCTCCCTGCTCCACAACCTGCTGCTGTTGGCATGAAACTGGAGGTAGCTGTCACTGATGCTGCTGCAAGGCTGCGTTAATATTTCATTGGTACTGCCAGCCCTTGGCTACCCATCAGCTGTCTCCTTGAATACACTGGGAGAGGAAAGGGGGAGTGGAGTGAATACAAATGATGCATCTGCTATTGTAGTAACAATATAAAGACTATTCTTGTTAATAATCAGAAGTTAAAACAAGCCTTCTTTTGCAGAATTATAAACTCATTAAAGTTGGGAGAGATCTCTACCATCATCAAGTCTAACTGTTGACCCATCATCATCATGCCCGCTAAGCCATGTACCTGATCCAGCAAGGATTGATTTTGCTATCTGCAGTGATTTATAGTACAAATTTTTATAGCCAAGTGCTTAAACACTGATTTTGGAGCTGATGTAAGAACACTATATTACCAGAACTGTACAAATTGTCATGACTTTCCTCCTCTTCTCTCTCCTAGCTGCCTGGGATCAGTATCAATGTGTTATAGCAAAATGCATTGCTGCAGGACCCTGTCTTTGACCATGTAGTTTTAAATGTTTGCTACAATCGTGCAGATGGCTTTGAGCTGGAGTGTTGCTCTTCCATTGGCGTTGTCCTGAGCTGGGTGTTACAGGCCTACTTGTGTCAAAGAACAGAAATGGACTCACTTAGTAATGAAGTTAAGGTGTTGTATTTGAGGACACAGCTGAAATGAGTAGGCTTGTAAATTGTAGACCTGTAATACGAGGTTGCTACCTTCTTCCACTGAACCACTGAAATTATTGGGTGGTAGAGACAAGACTAGGAGGCACCTTGGATGTTTGAGAGGGGGGATGATCCCCCTTGCTGTAAAAGTTCTCATTGTTTTCTCAGTGAGATGCACAAGCAGTAAGAAAATCATGATCTGCCTCATCATCCAACCTTGTGAACTAAAAGTGACACAATTCGTGCTGAGTATTTAGCACAGTGATGACTGTGGATCCATTCACACTTGAAAGATTAACAACAGAATTACTAAGCCTGTTTTTGGTAGGAGTATCCAGATGGTGCTGTTGTACAAAATGTTGCTGGCAGTTTTCTCAGCGTAGAATTGTTGCTCTGTATAAAGAGCGGCTTGTACTGTTAGCTCTTCTGTTATGTAGACACTATGGTGCAAGCTCTGGGGAGAAGGAATTTCTGATTCTCTGCAGTCAAGTCAGTCCTGAGACAAGGAACATACAGAGATGGGAAAAACATGCTGTTGGCCATTGCTTGTCTTCTGTGACTTAGGAGTAGAGAACTGGATAGCATGCTCAGATCATACTCTTATTGTTTTAATTGGGAATATTATGAAAGTAAAAAAAAAAATAAAAAATCACTTCCATGTACATATTTATTCCTTTGTATCCTGAATACAAGAGGCAGGTGGGTGTCCTGATGTAGCTATGGATTTGAGGCAGTGCTGTTTTCTAAATGGCAAGAGAACGAGGCTTGGTTCTGCTTTTGATTTGCCCTTAATCTAATAGGGCTGCTGTTTTTTGTCAGTAAAATACCATTAATGTTTCCTGACAGATTTTCAAAATCCAAATAAATCGCAGAAGGAAATCTGGGTAGCAAGTGTCATTTCTGTATCATAGAGATGCTGCTCAGGTTTGTGCATTTGGAGGGTGTTCAGAGACTAGCAGATTAATGAAGGTAATGACAGCTTCATAATGATGGGATTAAATTCTGCATGACAGAAATGGTAACATAATTTTGATGTTCTTAAAACTGCGTTAGTTCTAATTTTGGTTCTCTAAGCTTTCCTTAACCTGTGTTCTTGGCTCTAGTGTTCCACTGAGGGTAATGGCTTTGATTAAATGCATCTGGCATTCAAACTGACCGCACTTGGTGTCCTTGAGTGGGCCTGTTAGCAACAAGACGAGATGACATTTGTCATTTCTGCTAAATTATTAAAAACAAATGAGCACAACTTGGAGCGCGTTTGAGACATCTTCCCTTCTTAAAGGTAAATAAGGGCAAACATCCTTTATGAGAAGGACTACTAAATTGCTTGTGCCTTTCATTAAAGTGAACGAAACTTAATTCCCTGATGAGAATGAAATCCTAACAGGACAAGAAACACAAATCTAAAGCTTCTTTGAAGAATGCTTTTGTCTTGGCAAGTCTACTTGACTGTGAAATTAGGTGCTAATGATGCTGATGCTTGAAGCGTAGAAGGGCAATTAACCCACTGTATTTATATATTAGCAAGTGAAATGCTACTTTCTCCACTCATAATAACTGCTAAGTTCCCACTTAACCACACGCTTGCAGGTACTTGGTCAGGAGAAAAACCATTGCGGAGCATTAGAGTTTTTACTTGGTCTGAGTGTCAACTGGGTTGGAAGATTGCATTTGGACTATCGCATTCTGCTTAGGAAGCTGGCCCAGGAGTGGATGTTCTAGGTCACTTTTCGCTAGAGTTTGTGAGTGCTCCACTCGAAAGTTTTTGTTTTCTCTTTTTACTTTGATCTTGTCTGTGTCTTACTCATTTCTCTTAGAGAAATGCTGTTTGATTTAAACATGAGCAAAAGCTTCTGAATTGGCATTCACCATTATTCCTGGACTGTTAGAGAATTTTCTTCGTTCTGCATCTAACTATCTCATACTAGCAGAACCCACAAGGTGGCAATGTCCTACAGTGGGATTGCTGCCAGGACGAGGACTGCAAGCTATTTCCGCATGAACCTGGCAGAAATACAGATAACTCGAATTTTGTTTACAGGACGAAATTGCTGACAGGCTATGGTAAAGACAACAGAGATGACTCTTTCTCAAAGTGAGGAGAACCTTCCTCACAAGACTATTTGGGACACAGGGATGAAGGTCTTCTGTGCAATCTCTGCAGCATCCTACATCTTTGCTTGGTATTTGTGCTTGTATGATGTCTCCTTTTCTTCCATCTAGTGTTGGATTGGAAAGACTTCTTGAAATTCATTTATCTACAATAGATTTCTGCTTTTACTGTTCATTCAGTTTCATGTGTGAAGATTGTGTCTTGCTATTTTGCTGCTTATGCTCTATGTTAAGTGTATGGGATTGACACCTTTTAAGTAGTTGTCATATCCCTTATTATGGTGGTGTTTTCATGAAGAAAACACTGTTAGGTCAGTTATGTTTCTGGAAGAGGAAATTGGTTTGTCTTAAATCTCACTGTGTGGCTGCTAAATGGTAAATAAGTTGTTATGCACATTTTCATTCCTTTAATTAAAATGTGCAATCAGGATATCTTCAGCAGTATCTTGACTGCCACAGCGTTTTCACCAACTACTTTATTTTTTAAATCATCTTAAGATGAACAGTTAATAGTAAAACACATCTGAAGCTGTGATCTGGTAGTGTACTTCTGAGCAAAGAAAATAGGCCGTTTGCAGACAGCCTGGGCTTAGCTTGAAACTACTGCAGCTGTTTCAGCTAGTTTCAGCTCATAACTTGGTTGGTGGCCAGCTTATTTGGGCAGCAGTACCACGAGGGCAATAGAATAGAAGTGCCTGCCAAGTTTTCCTTGGGAAGATGGCAGTTTTGAATATCTGTTTATATTTTATTTACTGGAAACAGAGCTGATGTTTGGCATAGTGACAGTTCAGGGCTTGTTTAAATAATGCCCCTTTCCAAGATCTTGCTTCCTTAATGCTTCCCTACCAGTTGTGCCCGTTTTTGTTGTGGGTTTGGTTTTGTTTTGGTTTTTTTTTTTTTTTTTTTTTGAGGGAAAAGGACCTTGGTGATAAAACACTGGAGTTTGTAGTCTTTAATTTCCAATGCTCTGAAATCAGCTGTAACGCTTGGCTTTCACATACTTTTGTTACAAGTTTGGAATATATATCTGGTCCCTCTCTTTCCTGAACTTTGTGTTTACACACCTCAACTGCTGCCCTAGATCAATGGGTATAGCTGACTTCAACTAATAGAAATGTGTTCTGATGTTTCACAGTGACCACTGACTTGTCTGTGCATTAAGTACCTAAAAAACTACTGAAAAAGGCAGGGTGACCCTGACTGCTTCTCCTTACAGCCAAGCTGATAAGGGAAACTGGCTCTGATAGCTAATGCTGTCAGAACTCTTTTGTTGGTAAAGGACTTGTATTTTTCAGAGCAACATTCCTTTTCCCTTAAGCTTCCCATGAAGCTTAAAGGGAAGCAGGTGTTTCTCTGCTATTGCAGTTCACTTTGCAAAGCAGATAGACATGTGAAGTATAGGATATGCTATGTAAAGGAAGAAATTCCAAGTTGGATGTCACTGCAATGTTAACTTATGCTGCCTTTCAAAATAGGCCAAAGGTCACAGTGTCTTTGAACATAGTCTACTCAATACATTAAATAATGGACCTGTTTTCTGGAGGCGTGGATATTTCTCTCTTCCTATTAATGTATACTGATCTGAATGCGTGTTTGGAAAGGGAATGGGACAGCATCACTAATATCTTCAATTCTAGTATTTTGCTGAAGAAAATTTCAATATGACTTGCTGTTTTTAGCAGATGTGGCTGACTGTATAAAGCAATGCTGTCCCCTCCTCTCTGCTCTTGCCAGAGGGCGTTGTTCTCTTAGCAACACCAGCAGCACAGTTTTATATATGTGGCCAGTTATTGCTACAGGGAACAGCTCAGTGCATGCAGTTTCTCCTTTCCCTCCCCTGCCCTCCATATACACTGAGGTCTGTGCTGAGAGGATGAGCTTCTGTTAAAGCATGTCACTTTCATCTGAGTGTTGCTTGTTTTCTCCTTGGATTGCATGGATGGCAATAACATCAGGCAAATCTTCAGCACCTCAGCTAAGTTCGTCAGAGTACTTAATTTAGATATTGAAGTTAGAGCAAGAAGTTCCCCTCTTGTCATGCTGTAAGCCTAAGGTTCTTGGCTGATAGATTGGGCCCAAGCGGTTATAGTGAAGTGGATTACAACAGGCTGATGGCCAGCCACTAGCAGGGTTTTATAATGAATATTTTATAATGAATAATGATGCAGCAGTGTTATTTGAATGGCTGGTTCTTCCTCCTTTTTCTGTTGTAAGTTAGTGAATCTATGCTGAGGTGTTACGTCCTAAAGTACTAACATCCTTGTGAAAAGCTTCAGGCTTTCAATGTGGAAATGGCTTCTTGTGATCTAAAGATGAGAAATTGTCACTTGTGGTTAACTCTTAAATGGCACTCTTTAGAGAAGATTACTTGTGTACTATATATAATTAGCCATACATGTGTATGCAGGCATTGTGACTTGTCAACCTCAGCTTTTGGTGCCACCAATGAGAAATCAAAGGCTCTTCTCTGATGTCAAGACTGCAGTAAGTTCCAGCACTTTGCAGTATGTTTAGAGACAGTGGGGAAAAGGTCACAAACCAGAGGGATGACTCAAGTGAAGAGGGCTTGTTACCTTGCAAAAGTCACCTGGCAGCCTTTTGTGCAAATGCACTGTGTTCTAATTTAATTAGCAATAGGTAGGCTTGCTCATGGAATTATCAGCCTTTTCCAACAGGCGTTAGTTGTTAAAGGATCTTACGTGGGTAATTAATAGAGGTGAGAGGCTCCATATGATTATCAAGAACTGACAGTCTACAGCAACTTCAGTGGAAAATGTTGAAGATTTTATTTAAAAATCTTTATTGCATACACATGAAAAATAACTTGCTATTTCTGATTGTACTGAGAGGAGCATATGTTGTTAGCCACTGTTGTTCCATGAAGTCTGCTTCAGGATTTCACTCTGCTTTTTTGGTTAGTGTTCCTTTAAGCCTTATATGTGAAGGGGACCCCATAAGCATGAAAAACATTGTCTTTGGAAGAGCATTTGTTATCCTAGCACAGGAACAACAGCAGCTGGAGCCATCCTAGGTGCAAGTAACCTTCCACTTCCTTATTAGTCAGTGGTTCAGCACTGAATGTCAAAAACAGCATGTCTTTCCATTCACATTTCCATGCACATTTTACTCAAAACGTCAACCTTGGCTTTAACCAGAGGGGAAAGCACAAGGTGTTTCATTGTATGAACTGAGACATGTACCCAAACAGCTTTTCAAACAAAGGCATAATTACTGGTTCACTGATACACAAGGTACTAATTACTTCAGAAAGACTGTTCAGGTTCTTATATTACAATGTTAGCAATAAAATATTTATGATACCAGCTATTTGTTTCTGTCCTTCTCAAGGGTTTGGCTGTTGTAATTTTTTGTGACGTGTACACTTAAGTTTATGTAACTTCTCATAACACTTCTTTGTGATATAAGTTGGATTTAGTTATGATTAAAACCTTGCTTTCTTCACCTGCTTCCAAAAAATTTAAAGCTGAGATTCTATGATCACTGGAATTTCTATATTTTAAAAGAATTTTTGAAAATCATTTTTGTGTTCTCTGAGTGGTAGAAGGATGAAATAGGCTTTGTAAATGCAACAGGCATCTAGCATGGAGAGTACTTGCAGCATAGCATGGCCCTTCATGTGTAGAACAGGAGGTAGGGAGATGGAAGAAAATACAGCCAGGGATATTTCATAGGAGAAATCTCACTAGATGAAATACTTCCTGTTTGCCTGTTTGGGAGCTTGCTTTCAGGGTGAACGTCAGACCCCCTTAAAATCTGTGGCATCAGTATCATGCCATTACACTTGTTGATATTTGGGCAAATGTTATACGTTCCTACAAGTGCTGAGGAAGTAATCTAATTATAAAATTAAAAGTTCTCCCCACTATTTGTATTTCTTGAATATCCTTAAATTATGGTGTTGCACCCAAATAACATAATCCAGACTTTCTTTAGGCATTTTATTATCAAATATAATGGGAATTTTACCAGTAGCCTCTGCTGGAGAAGGACTGGAACTGTGCATGTGCTGGAGAAGGACTGGAACTGTGCATGTGCTGGGAATACTGTTTTAATTCTTCCCCTTGATCCTTTTCTTAAGGCTAGTTCCTTAGTATAAGAGGTGGGATTGGTTTTGGACACTTAAGTTCAGGTTTTGTAGATTTCCAGGTAGGAATAAGGAAATAATGCCAGTTCTTTAAAAGAAAATAGTTTAAATGTTTTTAAGATTGTTGTATACTGCATTTGTACAGTTTACTACTCATTACTTTACATGCTTTGAAGGTGAAGTTAGGATGTGCCATCAACATCAGATTAATATTAAATCAAAAATGCGATTTTTGTTTTTCTGGGAATATACAAAACTGGCTATTAAAATCCTTAACATTGGGAATGGAGGGACGAAAAGGCAAATTCAGCTTTCTAATGTTGTCTTGTGTTGATAATGAAGGATGGTGAGTTAGGATTTTCATCTTCTCCTGGGTAACCATAATAGGACAAGAGGTGATGGCCTCCAGTTGCTGCCGGGGAGGTTGAGACTGGGAGTTAAGGAAAACTTCTTCAAAAGAGCAGTAAGGCCTTGGAACAGGCTGCCTGGGGAAGTAGTGGAGTCACTATCCTTGGAGGTGTTCAGAACCATGGAAATATGGCACTGAGGGTCATGGTTTAGCAGGGATGGGTTGGAGCTGGACTTCATGATCTTGGACGTTTTTTCCAACCTTAATGAGTCTATGATTAACTTGAAGGTGATTTTCTTGTTGAACTCCTCCTGAAGTTGATTTTATTACAGCACAAACATTGACATAAATATTTCAAGAGCTTCCTGCCTGATAGTGATCAGAGTAGCTTCTTTGAATGTGAAAATATGAGGTCACTTAGAGGAAAGAACTATACCGAGTACTCATCAGTGTACTGTAATATGAAGTGTCAAGGGATTCATTTGCTTTTTTTCCCCCACAAGTGACTGCTGACTCCAAGATCAGTCTGAGCTGCTATTTGAGAGTACAGAAGATCATATTTTGAAGGACCAGCTTTACTGGTTGACTGCATTATATGTGCTCCTAGTCACTGAATGTGGGAGGTTTGCCTTTGACAGTATTACTGGTGACTTTTAATCTGCAGGCTGGAAAAAGGGTTGTATTGGAAAAGTCTTTGAAAAAAGCTTTGAAAATTTCTTTGAAGGAGCTATGATTGATTTCTTTTCTCATTCCCCCTGTTTCCCTGCAAGGAACAGCTGTGGAAAGACTGCTGTGTTTTTCTCATACAACAACACCCCATGTTTTAGGGGAGAGATGCTTTCCTGATGCTCCTTGCTCCAAGGCTTTGCTGCATAATCTGAGCTCTAGCTACAATTCCTCTTGAATCTGTGAAAGTAGGGTTGCACAATTTCCATCAATGGAGATGATTGCCAGCTGAAAAATGCCTTAAAGCATATCTATATTTCACAGTTTTTTAAAAAGGAATTCTGGAAAATGTCTGGTTAGAAATAACTTATATTTCTGATTAATGCAAACTATTATTTATATAGTAGTTCAGAACTAATCTTGTAATCACAAATAATGCAACTGTCTGCACCTAGTCTGAAGATGCTCTTTTTTCTGTAGCATCACAGAATCATTCAGGTTGGGAAAGGCCACTAAAGCCATCAGTTCCAAACATCAACCCATCACCATCGTGCCCACTAAGCTGTATATAAGTCTTTCTTGTGGTCTGTACACTGTAACATGTTGCCTGTAATGTGGACTTGTCTTCCTGAGCACTGCATTTTGGAAGTGGCATTCAGTTACCTGAATTTTTCTAAGGCTGAATTGTTTAGAAGAGAAGAAACTTGGTGAATCAAAAGCAAGCTGTGTGCTTTTTTTCTAGGTATAACAATTGTTGCTACCTTAGATTTTGGTGCTGTTTCTACCTACCTGAAACTTAGCATGTACTTTGTCTTACTCAGTTCTGTTGCTAAATGAAGCAAGGAATAAAAAGGAGGGGGAGATGGAAGACTTCAGATATGTATATAGCACAGATATGTGCTACAGGTGCAAACTTTAGGAAACTGAACACAGAAATGATAGTTTACTATATTGAGATGCCTAAAATCTGAAAATGGGCTGGAGATGAGTCTAAATGACTCCTGGAAGCTTTCTCTGTGTTCTGATAATATATTATCTGGTTTTGTGGTGAGGTATTAACATAACAGCTGAATTAGGCATAACTAAAAGCTGTTTTAGAGTGAAGATAGCTTGTCCTTTGATAAATGTTATACACAATATAAATACATAATATACGCTATTTTAATTGGTCTGTTCTGAACAAGATGCAAAAGCATTCTTAAAATAATAACTTCTGAAGGTTTGTAGTCAATATATGATGAAGTCTGACTGTCAAGTATTTGATACTGAAAAGTTTGAGTTCTTTGTCATCAAAGACTTCTACTTTGTACTTCTGTACTTCTAACAAATTACTCAAGTCCATCTTTTTCTTAAGAAGCTTCAAGAAAAGAAGCATTAAAGTGGGGTGAAAGAGGCAAGGTCTTTGCTTCCTGAAGACTTGGAATGTGTTGCTGTAATATGTTGTCTTGTATTGCCAAAGAAAACTGGGGAATTGAAGTTGAAAATACTAAAATATTTCTGATGAGGCTTATTTGCTGTTCTGGAGAAGTTAAAGCTGAAAAAAATGCTGATGCACATCAGAAATCCAATCCCTAGGACTGTATACTTGCTGTCAAAGTGTTCTGCAGTTTATGCTGTAGGCATGCTAGAAAGCTAGATGCGTATTTAAAAAGTTGCTAGCCTCTGCTACTTGCAGAATAATGCAAAAAAAAACCAGAATGAAATTCTGTAGTATTTGGCTCCCTCAATAGAGTCCAGTGTTTTGCATTATGAAGTGGAGAGACTTGCTTTGTGATGAGCCCACGCTTCATAGTTTTGATGAGAGACTCTGAAAAAACTCAAGAGTTAGTGCTGAATCAGTGCTGAAATATTTCATTTTCTGAATTACATGAACTTCCCCTTCACTTTTTAGCCGAGGTAACTTGCTCTGATTTGATGTCCTATCTGGTTCAATCTTATGTTTCCTTTCTTGTATAAGCTTTCCAGAATTCTTCATGGGGCATATAAGTCACAGTGAATGCCCAACTCTTAAAGAAATTGAATTGCAATTGTTACCATTGGAAGACCTTCAATAAGTTGAAGATCGTTCATTTGTGCAGTTCAGTGACATAAGTAAAATCAAATTTCTGACCAGATCAGTTCAGTGGCACAGAGCTTGGTTGTGGAATGGTGAGGAGGCTGACAGGTATGCAACTGCCAAAAGTGACAGTATAAATCATGTGAATGTAGGTGTTCACATGCAGGTGTGTACCTGCTATGGCCAAATGTCTTGGTCCCTTTATAGTTAGTGTAGCTTTATAACATAGTGAAGGTTATTTCTAAATAGATGCCTAAAGTGGAGAAAGCTTATCCTGGAGTTGATTCTTGCTCTTATTGCATCGTATAACACTTCACGTTTCAATTCATTTAAAGAAATACTGCATCACATGTTGTAATAGCCAGTGACATGATAGGACAGGCCACTGAAGAGAGGGGAAATGGAAATGAGGAAACAAGGATCTTCAGAAAGGGAGAAACGTCTGGAAGGTCAAGGAACAATGTCTTTTAAGTTCTCATGACATTAAGGAGAAAGCTAGAGGGATGTAACAAGGGTTATGTCTACAGAATGCAGGGAGGGAGGGGAAGTGAACTTAATGGCTTTGGAGCTGAGGGTGAAGGTTCCTTTGAGTGAAAGGTATTTACTAGAATAGCACTTGATAGCTGTCTAGCAGATCTAATCTATTAGATTTGGGGTGGGAACAGAAGAGCACAGCAAGATGAAATTGCGAAGCCTGGAGCAATGGGTCTTAGTGCTATTTTGGGTTTTCCGAATGATAATGAGGGGGCTCTTAAAGAGGAAGAATGAACTGCAGATCATTTGTCATCAGAGTGTGGCTGTCAGTAGGGTGGTTTTTGTGGTGAGAGCATGGAAGAGAGAGAGTTGGGATATCTGGGTTCTATTTCCGTTGCTGCTCTACATTTACAGACTGACTCAGCTCTCAGTACCATGCTGCTGCTGTCTCCTGCAGATAAAAGAGGCTGACAGGATACAATTCCCTCACTTTGCAAGGGTGCAACAACGCTGTAGGCCAGATTCTATGCTGATTCTAATCATTGCCTGTCATTTCGCAGCAGTGATGGGGAAACGCTGAGTTGCTCTAAACTCCCAGTTTACTTTTAATTTGCAAGGGCAGGGGTTGAGTGACCCTCACAGCCTCACTGGTGTCCCTGATTTCCTGACTGACCAAGTAGATGGGTGTTTTAAATGAGTTTGGAAGCTTTCATATAGGATTCTGGTACTGACTGAATTGAAATTGGCGTTGAAACTGCTAATTCTATTGTGGCAACTTGAGATCTCCATCTCAAGAAAGGTGTTCTGAGAGGGTGGCAATGTCTCATGGTAGATGTTCTGCTTATGTCAGTGATTCCAGATATCTGAGCTATTAAGTCAGCCAAGTTGAACGTGGTCTTTTTTTTTTTCCTCCCTGCCCTTATGGCTGTGAAACTTTCTCCATTTGCTTTTATGAGCTGTAGGGTTTTTTTGGACAGCGTTCTGCACAGCAAACTCTGCTAGCAGCATGTTACACAATGCACCACTGCTCTACCTCAAACACTGACCTTGTAAGCAGATTTAGTCCTGTACCTATGAACACCTGCTGCTCAGTCTTCTAAGTAGTCCACAAAAGTAAACAAGCAAATAGTTAATTGTGAGACTGCAGATCTCCAGTCACAGTTTTGGGAGTCAGCCTGGTCACAATACTGTTTAATCCAAATCTCCTAACGAGGCATCTTTGCAGATGTACTTTCTTTACGTATTTACAGGTAAGATAGATCTTTGATAAACTTGAAGTCAAAAGGGAGAATACAGTGTAGTATTACTCTACTGCATATACTTTTCAGGTACAAACTGGAGTGCTATTTTGAAATACCATTGTTAAGCTCAGCAATAGGAGGGGAGAGAAAAGTGTAGTCTCTTTCAATCCCACTTGCAAATAAGTGTTAAATCTCACCAAGTCTTCAGCTCCATATGTTGTACTCTCCCCCATCAGTCTCACAGTACAGAATTCCTTCTCATGTATTGCTGTTCTTAGATCAAGGGGCCAGGAACAGAGTCCAGGTTACTTATAGGCAGCAACAGGAAAAACTGACAAAAATCTCCAGTTCTTTTAACTTTGCTTGTAACTTTCCTGTTTGTTCTTAATATTGCTTCTTGTGGTGGTGGTGTGGCTTGCAAAGGGCACATCAAACATAACTTTGTTTAGCTGAGACCATCAAGTTTAGGAAGTGCTTTGGTAATGCTTTTTTCCAAATGTATAGTGAAGCAAAATTGAATGGACTGACCTTGCTGTTTTTCTTTCCAATAGACAACTAGGGACTTTGTTTCGATTTTTTCAGCTCTGTGCCAGAACAGGGACTGTTGCAGGCAGTGAGCCAGCTTTGGCTCCAACTTTCTCAGGCTGTAAGGCAGAGGTAAATAAAACCCAGAAGTGTGTGTGTGTGTGTCTAGGTTTTTTTTTTTTTTTTTTTTTGAGGAAAAAATGGTATTCTTGCCTCTGAAAGTTTCAGTGTACAGGCTTGCAGTGAGGAATTCATTGTTTGTGTTACTTGACTGCAGCCTGAACTGATGGATGAACAGATGAAAAATATCAATGCAGGGAGAAGCTGTATTACCTTCAGCTAATTGTTAAGCTACATACACAGAAATAATAGCTTGACTTTTGAGGTTCTCTTAGCATCATTGGGATAGGTAACTTTTGAAGAAAACAAGCTTAAAGTTTTTTTCCTTGCTTTCTGTGAATACTCATTTTCTTCTAGGTGAGTGAAATCTTCCCATCCATTTCAGTGATTCCCAGAAACGATAGAACAGAAAAAAATTCACTGGTTCAGCTTCTTGTAAAGGTCAAGAAGCTGCACTAGGCCTCTATCTCATTTTGTGAGACCTGGTTGGTGCTTGACTGGGAGTTCCAGCTGCTTCATGCCCTGTAGATGCGATGGGAGCAATGCATTTAGTCTGCTTTCATCTCTCCTGTTGCTCTGGGAACCTAGCTGAGCAGCCCTCAGCCAGCAGCAGCATCTGGCCTCCCGATCCATCTGAAAAGTGATCTGAGCAAGGGGGCTGGAGTTCCTCAGGCTTTGTCATGTGGTTGGGTTGCTAATGGCTTTCTCTGGTCCGCGGCTGTGACTGCAGGGAATTAATGCAGCTTTCCACCTGGGAATAATTGATTTGTGAGGAAGTGTGTCATGTCACTCTTAAATGGCATCTTTAAGAGACCAAAGAGGATGCTTTTGTAAATTTGTTCATTTTTATAGTTCTTTAATATCCTGCTCATGTTGTGCTTTGCAAGATTGTATTGGAGGCAAGAGTGCAAACCGTGTCTGCTGCACTAATTACCATTGAAGACTCATGGTATTTAATTTCCTGTTGAAGGGACCTTTATTTAAAGCTAATTACAGAACAGACTTGACTGCATGTAGGTTCAGTTACTGAACTAGCTTTGCTGGTTTCAAAGCTAGAGTCTCAAGCTGGCCAATGGTCCCTCAAGCTCACATGTGACAAGCCTGAAAGGCAAAATGGAAAAACTGAAGCTGGGAGGAGAGGAAGAGACAATTAAAAGCAAATGATCAGCCTGCTGGTTCTGAGACATCTTTTAGCAAATCCTTCCCTTCCAAGGGTTTATGTGGTAGCTCTAGACAAGAGATGGAAGAGCTGGAAAGAAAAGATGTGAGGAAACTGCAATCATAGACTGGAGCATGAGACTCAAGGAAACTCCTGCCTTGCAGAGGATCAGCCTAAAGATGTTGGGAGATACAGTCACATCTTTTTCCTAGGTGTCAGGTTGTCAGTTCAGGATAGAATATGGACAAATGCCTACACGAAGAAGTTCAACAATTTGCATTTCAAACTCATCAGGATAATTGGATATAAATGAATATTTCCTTTCTAATTTGTACTAATGTTTTCTCTGAGATTTAGATGTTAGCCATCATGGTGTCACCTTGATTTTTGTGTGTGTGTGTGTGTGTGTGTGTGTGTGGAGAATAGTGTCCTTCCTATGGCTTGAGAGAAAATCTCTGAAGAATAATGGAGTTTTTGTGCTTAATGCTGAGGCTGAGCTGCACAGGTACAGGAAGCATGGAAATTTTGAGACCCTGTTACAGGGCATCTGGTCAGTGCTATTCTTGTTATTGGTGCTCATATGTAGCACAGCAGGTAGAGACAAATTCAGCCCTTCAGTGACTGAAGACATTAAAGTAGTGGGCTAGGCTGCCAGGTAATTATTAGTTAAAGCTAACTTTCTTTACTTTGAAGATGTGCTATTTTACATTTAGTGAAGTCTAGGCCCAAGGATTTGCATGTTGTAGTTCAGAAATAAAATTAGTAGTGACAAGACTTGGACATGAGTAGCTTGGGCAAATTGAGGAGCATCTTTGATCTCCTGGCTCAAGTGTGAGGGCTTGGGTGCTTAAACTTATGAAGAGTAAAATATGTGGCTCTGTTTTTAATGACTATTTTGCTGAACTACTGTATCTTTTAATAAAACAATTGCTCAGCTTTTTTTTTTTTTTTTGCTGCTATGAGTAACTAGTATTGCAGGTCTGCCTGGGGGAATTTGTCTATGTAGCGTACCTCTAGATAATGGTGTTTTCCTCAACCTGCATCAAGAACTGTAAACATGTTACACCACAAAAAGGAATATAGGAAGTAAATCTGAAGTCCTTGTGATGTTCACTTTTTTTTTTTGTTTGGAAAATGGGTTGCTCATATCTGTGTGGTGCTTTCAAAGAATGTTATTGACTAACAAAAGAGATAAAGAATGATAATCAGCAGGAAAGACACAATGAGACTGTAAAACTCAGAGATGAGTTTAGAATAAACTCATTCAGTTGTAAATGTTACCAGAAAAGGTTCAGATTTGCTTGCCTTTCTCTTTGCAGCTTTGTTCTTATTGTAGTTCATAAGTATTTCTGTATAGCACCTAAGTGGTATACCTCAGGGCCTGTTATCACATGCTGAGCTGTTCTATGCACTTCAGTGATGGTCTGCTGAGATTTAACAGCTATGAGAGATCCCTCACTGTAAGAAGTTGTGCAGAAATAACAAGTGAACTTGCATCAGTATGATGAAATTCACTAAGTTAAATAAGCCTAACAGTTTACAATTCTTAAACTCCTTTTGCGTTAGTTTAAAAATCAATGTTAGTTAATGCAGATAATACTACTGCAGTATCCCAGAGATTAGTTTAAATTCCTAGGGATGGATTTCCTATGCTGCTCTCAGAGCTTTCCATTTTGTGAAGGTTGCACAAAGATGAATTAATTGAAGAGGCTGAGATTACTCCTACTCCTTTCTATGTGAGTTGCACAAAGTATGTGCTACTTCATGATTTCACAGTGAAGATGCCAGAGAGGTATTTTCAATCCTGGGTAAGAGGGTTAAAATAATAAACCTCGCCTATTACTGTAAAAGGGCCTTCATTTTCAGGGATGTGATCCTGAGCTCAAATAGGAATGAGTGGATATGTTGCTTTTTTGGATTAACCCTTCAGATATCTTTCCCTTCTCTTGATCAGTATGTTTGAACCACAGATGAGCAAAAAAGGAGCCAAGTACTCACTGTTTGACTTGTTCTCCATTCCTGCTTGTTTTATGCTCTAATTTATCTTCCGGTTTCCTCCCAGCTTCCCAGATTGGGAAATAAATGTCAGTCGTGGGATCAGCAGTATTTTAGGTAGTGGTGCTCATCCTGCCTAAATAACTCATCCAGGTTATGCAACAAACTCCGCTCGTGGATTCAGGAAAGCTGAGCATATTTCAGGTGGCTTATTCCAGCCCTTAAATTGATGACTGGAGAGAATCTTTCCTTACCTTATGGCTCAATGTCAGGATGGAGAACAGTGACAAATGGTGTCCCTCAGGGGGTCAGAAATGGAACTAGTGTCCTTTAATATCTTTATCAATGACATCAGTAGTGAGATTGAGTGCACCTTCAGAAAGTTTGTGGATGACACCAAGCTGCCATACCAAGGGGTATGGACTGCAAGCTCAAGGGGCAGGATGTCATGTAGAATTTCTAGAACAACTGATGATAATCTATTGTTTTGTTACAGACTATTGCTTCGTTGAAGAAAATGATAAAGTATTTACGATTGGCTTGAGCTTGATGTGGAAGTCTGGTTGCAGAGGGAGTTGCTGATGCTGGTGGTAGGGTGCTGATTTCCTAATTTGTTTTTTACTATAAGGAAGTGGTGTAGAACATAGATAAACAAAAAGAAAGGAGATATGAAATGGCACAAGAAGTGGGAAAACCCTGGACAAGCTGTAAACTTTGTTTTCTGGTTGAGCCTGTGTCTGCTTTTTGGCTCTAGTTCAGAAGAAAGGGTCTGGAAGCAGGGGACTTGCTAATATGACATAAATCTAAAGTGCAAAAGCTTGAGACTCGTTTTTCTGCAGTGGTTAAAGTGGTTTGGGAGGCTTTGCCCTCAATTCAGCAAAGCACTTAATTCTGTATGGCCCTTTTTCATATTAATCTTAGTGAGGCTATTCAGATGAATTAAATTAAGCCTGTGTTTACTGGCCTTTGCAGAGCAGGGGCTTTACACTAGATAGGAAGCATTAAATTATAACCTTGAAGATGCTGTTGAGGTACTGTTGAGACAGCAATTGAAGTATGAGCAACTTAGAAGGCCTGGAAAGATGGTTAGACTGGCCTCAGGTGTTATCCTAGATTAGCTTTAGAGAGTTGTAAGAAGTAGTTTATATTTGAGCCCTTAATCTCCTTCAAAAGAAATACAATGTGTACTTCTCCAGGGTGGTTAAAATACAAAATGAAATGAAAATTGGTGCTATAGCATTGAACCTGTTCAGAAACATGAGGTGACACTGGGTGAGGAAGAGTTTTGAGCTGGAGTTGGTGTGGATTCCTACATCTCTGGAGATTTTGCTAGCTGTGCTACAGAGTTACCAAATGTTGGACAACAGAATGCACCCTTAGTATCTAACCAAATAGTGAGGATACATTCATTGCTTTTGTCTGCAGACAGTGCAATGGCAAAACACAGACACTGAATGCACCCCTCTTGTTTTGGGCAGTCTGTGCTGAGGTTATTGGTTACTTAGGAGACCCACCAGCTAAAAGTTAGGGAGCTTTGTTCCTAATGTTTTACAGTGGTGACATCAGAGCAACAAATAGAGAATGTTTTATCAGATCGTGAAATTGGTGTTTTCAACTATAGAAACAACATGCTTTTCTGAAGCTGTTACTTACAGCTTGATAGTGTCTTGTTGAGCTTTCCAACCTACTAAATAGGAACTTCCAACTGCTGCTGTATTCCAGCTCACCTTCTATGAGCTGTTCCTGTCACTTAATGTTACCCCTTCTGTTTGTTGACTTGTAATTTTGTGACTGAGGAAATAAGACATTCCTGGTCTGAAGGGGGAGGATGCAAGGGGCTGACAATGTCTGAGCCCCACTCAGCTTTTTGAGTTGACGCATTTTAGACTAGAGCTCTTGTATTTCTCTGGCTAGCATAGACAAGAAAAAGCAAAACAACCAACCCTGCTCAGTGGGAAGCAGAAGACGAGATTCAGCTGGTGGAATGTATAAGGGGCTGATTCTGTTAAACAGAAGTGATTGTTAGTACCCTTCCCCAGTCAATTGTCTGATCACAACGTTGCTAACAGTGCTGTATTCTGGAGGATGTGAGCAATTGTCAGTGTCGCACTGACTGTGCTGACAGTCAACATCATTTATGGAGTAACAGGATTTGTTTGAGGCTTTGACTTTTGTTGTATTTTTAAACTAGACTTTAGACATTGAACTAAGAAAAGATGATTTCATGAATTTACTGAAGTTTCACTGTGCCTTTTCTGCCAGTGTCGAGTGCTGACTTTGTTTGGAATTATGATTTCAGCATTCAGTTTTACACTGAGCCTAATTAAAGGGCTGTGGGGCACTGGCACAGGCTGCCCAGAGAAGCAGTGGGTGCCCCATCTCTGGAGGTTCTTGAGGCTGGGTTGGGTGGCACCCTAGGTACCCCCTGATCTGCTGGGGGCAACCAGCCCCTTGGGGGTTGGAGCCAGATGGGATTTAAGTTCTCTTCCAACCCAAACCATTCTGTGATGGCTTCATCGAATAACGTAGCTGCATGGGGAAGTGCATAATGTAGTCTTCACAAAGAATAGGGACAGCAAAGAATTCTCCTGTTGATAGGAAGAGTTAAAACAGGATGAGACTAAGCACAAAGGGAAACTTGTTCATGTGATGGAGAAAAGTGTGGAATAATTCATTGAGGACAGTAGTAGAAGCCTCAGTCATTTTGAGTCATTAAAATCTGGGCTAGGGAAAACTCTAAAGCAAACTGTAAGTATCAGTTCTGTAGAGCAGAGGAGTGCACACTGCTTTTTTTGCTTCTCTTATCCAGAAGGAGCCACTCCAGGAAGCCCTGACTAAGTTTTCTGGAATGGAAAGACAAATGAGTTGCATCTTATTTGGGAAGAACAGAAGTTTCTGTGATGCTTGTGTGTTTGTTTTTTTTTTCCCTTCTGTGTTAGCAGCTGAATATCAGCTTTGACAAAGTACTTTCAAATTAACCTCCAATAATGAGAGCATCAGAACATATTTTAATGCAGTATATGAAATCTTTTCACCCCTTGCAAAGGAAATATGCTATGAAACCCTGAGGTATTTCTAAAACTTTATTTTCCAGAAATCTTCTTCTGAGCCTTGGAAATTCAGGTTTATGTCAAATGGTTAAAAAGCAAGCGAAGGTGTGCTGTATCTGCATTTCTGAAAGTTTAGTTACCTCTTGTTGGCATTAGTTCTGTGAACAGAATTCATTACCTGCTTAAATCCACAGTACCAACTGTATATGAGCAAGGAAAATAACAATGAACCTCCAAGCTTCAACTTTTGGGGAAATGTTTAAGAAAAATGTTGCAAACGGTAAATCAAGTAAAATAATGTCTCATTTGTACTTCTGAGATGTGGTAAAGTGTTAATGAAGGTATTCAGTTAAACCTCTTAAGGGCCCTCCTTTTGAAGTGTCCAGGCAAGGACAGGTCTTCTCAAGATGCTGTTGGATCGGACTGTCACTTTTAGAATTCCTAAATTAATGTGTTTGATCTTTAAGATCCCTTCCAACCTAAGACATTCTATGCCACTAACCTGTGGGGAGATTTGTGGTATTAGTGCAATAGGTGTTAAAAAGCAAAAATAGTCAGTTTGAGACTGGATGAGATTGCTGTAAGTTTCAGGGCCTCCCTGGGAATAAACTGCTTTTTAAGCACTTGGTGTTTTAATACTCTGCTCTTCCTTTCTAATCTTCCCATTTGATGTTACTGGAAGCAAGGTATTAAAAGGAAAATGTGGCTTGGTCCAGTGCAAGGTACCTTTCCAAAGGTTCTGAGCCATGAGCCTCAGAACCTAAGTCAAACCCCTTCACAGACAGTGAAGTTAATTGTCACTAGATCAAAGTAGCAGTCTATAAAGAGAATGTTCTGGATACCTTGGGGCTCTTCTGGCCTGTGAATTTGAATTACTTTTTTTCCACTTGGCAGGTGGGAAATTGAAATGGAAGAGAGAATCTTTTCTGGAGGGAATGAAGGTTTGTTGCAAGCAGAAGGCAGGGCATGAAATACAGCTGTGACACGTAAATAAACAGCTTGTCTCCTGGGTTGGCTGCATCTCCCTGGATTGCTCATGGGGTGTGGGTGGGAGTGAAAAGTCTGCCAGGGGTCACCACTGTTTTGCCTCATTTCCAAGCACAACAGAAGAATTTGATGCTCGTGAAAATGTGACTCACTGGAAAAGTTTTCGTCTGCCATGTGCCTGAAGGACTGTAGCAGAGAAAAAATATGTTTTCCACAGTCTGTTACCAACCTGGAGCATGCTCATGGTGATATATGTTAAATTGACTTCTGAAGCAGTGTCTATAAGACAAAGGATTAGAACTTGATAATGCAGAATAAAAAGCTTTTTCTGGTATGGAGAAAGAGTACTGCTTGTCTAAAACTCTTAAAGTCTGAATGCTTGGGGAATCCTTGTTTTCTTTTCAAGAAAGACAATATGCTGGTATAACATGTTTGAATTAAGAAAATGGGATACACCACTGAAGCTGTTGTTACCTGTACTGACTGCGTTATGCTACGAACTTCATTGCTTATAGGATTTGCTTTGTCACCTTGTTTGCCTTTAGTAACAGAACAGTATTGGAGGGACATATGGTATACCAGAAACCGTGGGATGTCTGAGCTGTAAACCTTTTAGAATAAAGGCTCTTAAAAGTGAAGGCTTTAATCATGTTAACTGCACAGCAAATGGGCATTGTAGCACACAGTGTAATTCTGTTTGGTTTTGCTCTGGCTGAAGTTGTATAAAATATTGCTTTCATGATTAGTTTTACTGTTTTTCAATCTTGGGAGCAAGTCCTGTGATTATTTAAGTGTATCTCAGTCCATAGAGCAGAAGCATGAATGTGTTGACGTTAAGGATTTGTATCCAGCACAGTAATTTGCCCATTGCAGACTTGTCACCTGACTCCAAACTGTGCCCAACAGTTTATGTATCCATCCTGTTTGGATCACATTTGGAGGAAGCATTGGCAACTGGCCTACAGGTTATATATAGCTCTGCACAGCAGGATACATAATTCCAGATCTGCTAACTGTAACAGAAGATCAAAACTACCACAGGGGGAATGCAGACATAAGTCTGTGTAGAAGGAACAGCAGAAACAAAAGGGTATTGCACTCAAAATCTATTGAGTCTATAGCTTTTTTCTAGTCCAACTGATTTAGATATTATCTGAAGCCCATTCCCTCTTAGATGACTCTACATTTCTAGGAAGAAATGCAGATAATTGCTACAGTCAGAGGGAGCTTATGCTGCTATTACTGATTTTTAAAAGGACATAACTTTAGAGAATGATTTTTGAGTGAGTAACAGTGGAGAGAGATTGCTATGTTCTAACAGCTCATCCTGAGAAAGTGGGAGAGTCCTCCTCTGAAAGTGATGAAATGTGTTTCTTGATTTCACTCATGTAGCCTTTAAATGTTTTCTATAGGAATCACTTGAGATATCTAGGTTAATTCTAACAACACAAAAAATGCAGTTGGAGCTTTCTTTAAGCCAGGAATCATAGAACAACCTCTGAGCTACAGTCCAACTATCAACCTGACTTACCAAGTTGTATGAGTGAACCATGTTCCTTAGTCATATTAGCCATATTCACACATCTCTTAGCGCCCCTGCTTTTGGAGGCACTTATTGCTTCCCCAGGCAACTTGTTCCAATGCTTGGCCATATAGTACTGCAGTAGTACTACAGCTACTTTAATAAAGAAAAGTACTTTAACTAGCATGGTCTTGGATGAATCTGCCTAATGTTGACTTAACCACTCAGAGCTGTCTCCTATTTATCAATTTCATGCCTATAAGCAGTGCTGCTTGCATTTCCCTGAGCAAAGTCTTTCCTGTTTATCTTGTGTTCTGTTGCAGTGGGATGCAAATCCAAATTCAAAGTGGTTTGTGTGACATAAATATGGAAGATAAACTCAGCAACTATTATTTATCTGTTACTATATTGAACAAAGCATGGAAAGCAAGAAGGCAGAATTTGCTAGTGGCACATAATAACATGTTAGCAAAAACTAGAAAAGTTTGCATTCCATTGATGGGACCTCAAACAGCTGTGTAGATTTGAATACTGGAACAACATTATAACGTAAGTCAGGGTCTGGGCAAGGCTGAGGTAAAGGAAAGACAGGGAATCCTAACTTCTGTTGCTGGCCTGGCTTGTTGATTTAATTTTCAACTTTTCCTACTAATCATGGCAGTAAGCAGCAGCTCAGTGGCTTTGGATTCATAATTCCTCTAAAGTATCTGCACCTCTTTTGAAATTCTTCTGCACTGGATGAAATTTTATTGAACTTCCTGAGAGATCTTGGAATGTAGGTATGACCCTCAGAGAAGAGAAATTGTAGTGCTTTTTGTTCTGTAAGTGGAGGTAGGAGGTGAATCCGATGAGAAAATTGCATTGAAAGGGATTCAATTTGGTTGTCTTTACTAAGCAATGCATTTCCAGTTGAAACTTAATGTCCTGGGGTGCCATTCATCTGGTTTTATTAGCTGGCAGCCTCTCAGACAGGCAGCTTTGACTGAAAGAAGCTTCCTGATGTCCTGAGCTGTCAGGTGCTTGCTGATTTATCTTACTGTTTTGATGCATTCCCCTCAGGCAGATTGGTTAAAGAGCAGTCCCAGCTTGTTTGGGAATCTACATTGCCAAGCTGTGTTGTTTTGCTGCTGTCTGATGTACTTCCCCTGAGAAGCTTCACATTGCTGTGGTATAGCTCTGGGAGGAAGTTATATTTGTTCCTGCTATGTTGACTTCAGCTGTTGTACCAATTATTGGAGGATTTGTTTTTCAGCTGTGAACTTTTAAAATCAAAATTGTGTTAAGATTTACAGTGGTGTAGCACAGGTTTCCACTTTGCATTCAGAATGAACTTCCCAGCTCCCTTTTGGCAGATAGCTGCATCAGCTGCTTATGCTCTGTTGCAACCTTGGATGTTTGCTTTTGCTGTAGCCATTCGAATGCATAGGCAAGGGGAATGAATACAGTTCAGATTAAAATGTAAACACAGTACTCAAACCTTACCATAACGAATATATTGCGGCTCCTAATATGTGATGTCCTTCATTCATTCATGCAAGGAATGTCTCTTCCTTAATTCCTCAGGCACTTTTTCCCCTTCTTTCTTTCCTCAAGATGTCCTGACTTTATATTTTTGTAGTTAAATAGGAATTTGGGTAATTATATTTAAACATGTATTGTGTAAATGTACCTGCTAATAAAGCCAAGGCAAGCTACCTGGAATTGTTTATTTGCTTATTCTATGGCAGTGAGCTGTTTTTCTCCCTCTCACTGTGTAGGCTGTGAAAAGAATCTCCTTCCTGAACACTTATTGCTAGGAAAGACTATGTCACACTTGCCCATTCTCCACATGAGCAAAAGAACAGCTGTTGTGCTGCTGGAGGCAGCCCACCAGGCAATTCATGAACCATGAAAATTGCCTTTCAAGATGACATTTCTGTTCCCAAGAACAAGAGCAAACTGTGCTCTGAAGTTCTGCTTTGTCTAACCCACTACTTGACAACACATCAACATAGCCTTTCTCTGGCTTAGTCACCATGTGCTTTGTAGTGACACCTTGCCACAGCCCTTCTATGAGTAATTTGGTGTATTAGAATTTGTCCAGCACAGATTTCTGTCCTATGTAAATCTGTATTGGTTATAAGGAAGCATAGGAAAGAGCTACTCAGTAACAATTAAGAAGAACGTGATATCTGATTGCATCTCTTGGCAGGTAGGGGAAGTCCATAGACCCAAGATGGCTGTGGTTTATTAGCAAATACATAATCCCCATATGTCAACACCTAGAGAGCAGTAACAACAGCATGCTTAAGTGACACTACTTCCCTGCCTTGGAAATATTCCTTCTACATGGCTCTACCTCAGCTATCGGTGAATTCCTCTCCTGTGAAATTTTTGGTTTGAACCTCAGGCAGAGCTTTAGTCCCAAGGAGAGGTAGGGTAGCACTGATACTGTTACTACTTGAGGAAGTAACCTCTTGGAAGATTGATAATGAGAAGTTAAAAGAATAGATCAACATCAAGAAACGCATAGTTTTATGGTGAAAGTCCAAGTACATCTGTTGCTCAAAAATCCAGGCATCCTCTGTGCTGCTGTAGTCCTACTTTTCTTACTATAGCATCAGTAATTCCTGTCAAATGAATTGCTTCTTTCTACCTTGGCCAATTAGTCTCGTCTGCAAAATCCTCCTAAAAACCTGAAGAGCTGTTTAGCTGCAAGGCTTCCTCTCTGAAATAGCAGTTTTTAACAGAACAGACCACTCGAGAAGATGGCCAGAGGTCAAAGCATTGTGCTGACTTGTTTTCAGAAGTGCAGTGCATCTGGCAGCTGCCATTGACATCAAAGGAAACTTCCTGGTGCTCAGATCTCTTTAATGGGCTGTGTAAATATCAGTCCTCTCAGGACAGCAACTTCTTAATACATTGTTTCCAATGTCTGAAGCCTCTGTTCACAGAGACAGTTGCGGCTGCTAAGGTGCTGTATTTGCTCTTTTTCTATGGAATTGCCATTAATTTTAACCAACTCTTTACGCCTTGAATTTTGCTTGAACATCTCAAGACATCTAAACTAAGTTATTAGGCAAAAGAGCTGAAATCTTTTTATTTTGTGCAGGGTCAGTGAATTAATGATGCTCCTGAGTGGCTTTCAGTAGTATTCTGCTCTCAGATTGAGTGAAAAATAAATCATAGAATCATAGAATGGCTTGGGTTTAGAAGGACTACAGTGATCATCTAGTTGTAAACCCCCCCGCTATGTGCAGGGTTGCCAATCCAGACCAGGCTGCCCAGAGCCACGTCCAGCCTGGCCTTGAATGCCACCAGGGATTGGGCATCCACAACAATGTATGGGGTTTTTTAGCTCAGCGTTTCCTGGAAACTAAAAGTTCTGAAATACAGACTAATTGGTTATGATCCAGGCATGTGTATGTACGCTTATGCATGTGCTCTTGTTGCAAACAATGTTATGACTTTGTTCTGCCTTCCCTTCTGTTTTGGCCTCATTCTATGTTTGTTATGAAGGAATTGACCTAAAATCTCATCATTTCTTTCTCTGATCCCTGCTGCATTCTTGAATCCTAAGGACATGATGCTAGCAGTCCTGCACAATTAATGGTACATGCTGAAGTGAATATGCCTTACCACATGTCACTTTAGTTTACTGAGAGATGTGGAGGAAACGTAAATGTATGCACTTTGTGACCTAGTCAGTGTCAATGTCATACTGCAGAATTGTGTTGTGGAATCAAAACAGCAGAATTGCAGGAGTGCCATCAGGGCACATGACTACACTTGGAGCTTACGGATGCTCTAAATTAAAGATTTCTCTATCTTTTCCATATGAACTCCTTTTATTGGTTCACTAGAAAGTTTCCTGCTGGGCCTCTGCTTTGTCTGTTTCTCAGTATTCTTCTGTAGATTTTTTTTTTTTTTTTTTTTTTTTTTTTTAAGGATGTGCTGAATGACTGGGCAAGAATTCAAGAGGAGGGTATGAATGATGGAAAGTTTACTCAGTTTCTATTTACTTCATTAAGTACCAGCCTTAATCCCTAGTTATAGCCTTGGTTTCCTCCAGAGATGTACGTGCTCATGCTTTCTGCCAAGATTTAGAGCTCTGTGTGTCTGATCAATCTTATACACATTATACTTGAACTTCCACTCTTCCCAAGATTTTAGGGAATTAAGTTTCTGACTTTTAACATTGTTTGGAAGACAGTAACAAAGTTTTCTTTACTTTATTTATCTTCTGTGGGATCACTCATTCTCTTTGTTCAGTTAAATCTCGGTACCTTTTGGAGAAATAGCCAAGCATGGAGACTTCAAACCAACATGAAAGTATTTAATCCTTTAAGTTGAACAAAATTAACGAAGCATTATATGTCAAGGATGTTTTTTTTGAAGCCTACCTCAACCACTATTTTCAAGCATGTGGTGATTTTTACCAGTTGAGAACCTTCTGCTGACCTGTTACTACTTTTCATTATGGATTAAGTCACAATTGAAATACCTTTTCCAAATTTTATACTTTGTATTTTTTCAGTTGTGCCTTCTTCCATGGGAATTTTGTGTAATAAGATTCTCAGGAACTTACTTGGAACTGGTTTCAGTTGAACCGTGCTTAAATGTGCTGTAGACATGTAGGTTACAATGGACCAAGCTGAGACACTTATTGCAGGGTCAAGACATCTTTAGCTGATTTGTCTGATAAACTTTATAGTTGGATTTGGCTTAGTGTGTAGACACAACCTTCAGTAGGCTTTTGTAATCTCTCTTAAAATGAAAATAATTTAACTTGTGCTAGAAGCTTAAGGGTGTGACTGGAAGTGGTGTAAGACAGAATACCACTTCTAGGTACAATAATCACAAGTATGTACTAAAAATATAATAGAACTGTGGAACCATTAAGGTTGGAAAAGACCTTTAAGATTACCAGCTCCGATCACTAACCCATCCCTACCATGCCTACTGACCATGTCCCTCAGTGCCACATCTCTAGGGATAGTGACTCCACCATGAATCTCGGCAGCCTGTTTTTGGAGTGATCCTTGTTTTAGATTCAAGAGCAAGTCTCATTTGAATACAAGAGGTCCAGCAGACAATGTGTTTTTATAGCTTTTCATCTCAGAGCTGGTGCAGATGTTTCCCTGATCCCTGTACCACATCCTCGCGATGCCTTGGTGACGTCTGGGCAGCACTGTTCAGCAGGACTCAACTTCCTGGTGGGTCTAGGCAGGAACGTGGCCCCCAGGCAGTACAAGGGGTTACATTCTAAACCCAGCCCCAGCTCTCTCCCCTCCTTTTGCTCTGAGTTTTACTCTTGACTTTATAGGCTAGACTGCTGCTCAGTGCTCAGTAATCTGCTAACCCACTCCGACAATTAATTTATGCTGTAACTGATATGCTGCCACTTGAATGTGAGCGTGGGTGGGGTGGATCATATGGAAAGAGGCTGTTGTTCCCCTCTGCCTCAGCTGGCTGCTGCTGGAGCTCTTTTCTTCTTCCGAAGGTTCATAAATAAAAACTGGATGATAACTTCCAGATTTCTTGGCTGTGTGGGACACGGGTCACTGTGTCGCATAGTGAAGGGTAGTGGTTAAATGGGTCAGAACCTCCCCTGGAACAAGGTAAAAGGAGAGAGGAGTTGTTCTGTTTTCTCAAGCGTACTTCCTGGATGTGTTTTCCTCTTCATGAGGCCCTTGGGAAAGAGATTGAGGCCTGTGTACATCTGCAGTCAAAAAAAAAAGAGGGACTTTAACAGGGTCTGACAGAGCATTACCTCTGATGAGACTGAGGTTTTATAATCAGTGTGGGATGACATGCAGATTTCAAATTTCTGAAGGTCAAATCCTATTGATTGTAGTCCATAGGTGACAGATATGAGGTTTGTCTTATAGTGTAGTTTTGATTATATAAGAGCATAATCTGTTACTTCTGTTGCCTTTGGTGGGATTGCTCGCACGGGTGTGAAAAGGCATAGAAAAATCACAGCAAGTGTAACTTAATCTACATACTTTTTAGTCTAGAAAAAGCAACAGCTGCATGGAACATACTAATTGCCATGAATCTCATCATGAAATCAACTTACTGATTATAGTGTTTTATTACAGTCTGTGGTGGATACTACAGTAGAGATGGTTTTTAATGATGCCTCATAGCAGTTTGGCTGAGACACATTGGATTGTTTATATTCAATTCCGGGAACAGGCCCCAAAAGAGATAAAGTGAGCTTCAGGGATATGGAACTTCAGTGGTTGACCCGGACACAAAGACAAATGCTGACCTTTGTCTGCTGAAAAAAACTGTTTGATTTTCCAGACGACAGTCAGCTCAGATCACTGGTCAGATAGATCACAGAGTAGGTGAGAGTTCCATTTTCTAATAGAATGAATGTAGTTTGAAATTCCAAAGAGAATAAGTAACCCCTATTTCTAGAACAACCAGCATTAGATCTAGACTTGTCCTAATGAAAAATATTGCTGGCATGAAGGTTCATATGCTCATGACTTATCAAAACTAGTTAAACTTGGAGCTAAATCCCAAAAATGTTGAAGTCTTGCACTAAATTTAGCAGAAGATACTCAGCAGGTATTAGTATCTGGCTTCTACTAGGCAGCAGAAGAAAGGCCTGTGTGACATGGTGGGAATGGATTGAATTTTGGACTTACTGACCTTTTCAAACATTAATGATTCTATCACACCAGGTGAACTGTGGTGTGAAGGGATTTCTTCACCACTTCTTGGGCTTGCAAGCCTCTCCTGTGGAGAGGCACTGTTCATCCCTGTAAACACTGGATATAGTGAAGCTGTGTATATATTGAATAATGATGATTCAGCAGTAGTGAAAAGGAACTTTCCAGAGGTTTCTGCCCCAGAGAAGTATTGACCAATGCTTTCATCATAATGAAAAACTCAACTTCCTCATGTGTTATACATTCCATAGCCACTCTACAATTCTGTGCTTTTTGGTGTCTTTTCCAGATACTAGTAGAAAAGATGCCTGGGACACATGGGTTTAGTTTCCAAACCTGCCACAGACTTATGCTGGACCTATAATCAGTCACTGAATATGTCTGGGACCTGAAACTCCTTTTTACTGGACAGATGGACATAACTGTGAAGTTTAAGAGCAAATAACATTCAAAGATGACTGTGTGTGTTGTCATGAGATGCATCAGGAGACCCAAAGTTGTCAGTGAAAACAAAGAGTTTGCTCTTCTGCTTTTCCTTTGAAGAAGGAGCTAAATAAAGCTAGCTCTTTTGAATTGCTCAGAGAAAAAAGAAGCTAGGGTTGGTTCTGCTCAGAGAAATGAAAGCAGAAACCTGTCTGCAACATAGTAAACGTTAGCTCACTGCCTGCCCAAATACAATAGTGCCTGCACCATGGGATAGGCTTGAAATGAAGTCGGTGCTCCATAATGACGAAAAGCCTTGGTTTGGTTTAATGAGGGTAGGAAAAAAAGGGGAGTTGAAGCAGTGACAGCAGGAGGAGGAAGTGCAGAGACCAAAGGGTTTTTGTTGGGATATAAAATGCGCTTAACAGCTGCAGAATTCAGTTGGCTTTTTCAAATGTTCCTGGTGAGCAGGGTGTAGTTTATTTTTAACAGTTCTGAACACTACTGATCATAGGCATAGTAATTTCTCTACAACTCTGCTGCTGGGAGATATTTTCACTGGAGCTATAGAAAAGCAAAAGGAGAAATTTGCAAGTTACTAAAGCCAGCACAAGAAACATGCAAGCAGCTGTAGCACAACTAAAAAATATAGCTGTAAAGAAAGTTACAGCAGGTGTTTGTAGGGGAGTACTGTGCTGCTGAAAGGTGTTTGTTTTGTTTTGTTTTGTTTTAACAAGCCAGAATAAATAAAAATGGGGTTAGAGATTTCAAGCATCCCTAAGGCTTAAATCAAAATGATTTTCTTACTAATGGCACCAATTTAGAATATAAAGGAAAAAAATATAACACTTACTGTTCTGCACTTAGTATTTGTTCTGTTTCTTTTGATTTGGGCCTGAAAATCACAGGGGCTAATTTCACATACAGGCTGGCTGTAGCTTCATTTGGTCAAATGACTTCTACAAGTGAGCATCGTCATTTGATGGATATTTTTACAAAGAAGTTAGTTTGGACAACCTGATGTTGTGAGAGGTGTTCTTGCCCATGGAGGAGGGATGGAATGGGATGACCTTTAAGGTCCCTTCCAGCCCAAACCATTCTGTGATTCCATAGTTCTAAGTAACTTGTGTTTAGCTTGACTGTAGTTAGAAATTCCAACTGTTCTGAATGTTGTTTAGTCATTGATTTTTGTAGTCATTTTGCTCTGTTCAGCTGTCAGCAGGCAAACTTGGCTCTGAAGGAAAGTCCCATTGACTCATGAATACTTGGACTGCTGCTAGCTTCAAAGCCAAGCCCTGACCAGCCAAGTTATTCTTAACCATATGAAAGCATGTTCTTCTTAGTAGCCAGCTTTTGGCCAGCATGTTTTCTTCCTCAAGCAACTTCCCATATTCATTAAATCATCCTGCATATGGCTTTTCATTGTCCATTAGAGTCTATAGAATTAACTTGGTTGTTTAAAAAGAAAGAATACAAAATAAAAACTAATGAGTCCATGTGACTGTCCCTGTAGCATAAGTACACGAACGATGGGGGAACAACAAAGAGATGCTTGCAGTGTGGAAATACTGTCACATGTGGAACACAGTAGGTGTGAATTTCAGGTAAACTTGTGGTTAAAATAATTAAACCTGGATGCTAAAAGCTGTAGTAATAGCAAGGAAGGACAAAGTTTTAGTGATTCAAAGTTTGTTTGGTTTTCTGGGTTGTCTAGTGAGAGCAAACTGCTCAACAGATGGAAGGGAGAAAAACGCAGAACATTTTTAGCTACACATATGCTTGACACATTCAGATCAGGAACAATTAGTTTTGTGATAGCACTTTGTGATTTTTAATCTGTACCGGAGTCGCTTTGTGGCATTTTTCCAAAAGCAGCTCAAGTCCTATCTATACTCTTTAATTTCAAGTGGGATAGTGAAATTGCTCCTGTTCTTCTGTTTTGTCAGAATGAGTATCTGTAGCTTCTTGTCTTTTCTAGGCTGTTTGCAGGATTGTTATGCCTATTAGTTACAGTAATTTCTTGTTGCTGCTTGCTAGAATGCCAAGAAAGCTTTGGACAAAAGAGAAGGGCGTTTCTATTTTTAAGAACAGCTTTGAATTTTCTGTTTTCCTGCTGAGTGTGACTGTCATTCTCTTGTTAACCAGCTGATAGAGAAAATATTTTTTTCCTGAGTGTAAACAAATTACAACAAATAAATAGTCTTAATGGGTGCTTTATGTAGTCTAAATTTACCCAAGGGCTTTGAGCAATCTAAAACAAACAATGCATCATCCTATAACAAGATGCTTAATGAAAGTCACAGAAGGAATTTGTCTTTTTCCTCCCAAACTCATATCCATCTGCTTTTCCAGTATTCACCCCAGTTGCAGAGAACTTGGCTGTGGAGATTCACCAAAACCTGCAAGGAAAGTTAGTGTATGTGATTAATGTGATTAATCGTCTGTTTCTTCAGTGGAGGGATGAGCAAAGCAAGACAAATCTTTAAAATGAACTAGATGGGTGGTGTGTAGGCTTATTTTAGGGCCTTGTTTTGTATTTGAATTGTACTAATAGCTATGTAGCTGGCTTGTATCTATATACTCCAAAATGGCTCGCGAGCTTTCTCCCTCCTGTTTCCTCTCAATGTGTTGCTGCAGAGAGCTGTAGGAAAGGAGCTTGACAGCACTCTGCCAACCCAAAGGGGCAATCCATCTATTTCAAGGGTTAGGCTTTGTAAGCTGTCATGATTACTGCCTCTGAGTGTATATTCTGGTCAAGGGTTTAAATTTGATTCTGAAAATCCTGAAACTCTTGAAAAAGCTCAGATTGAAACCGGCTTATGCTGTCAGTGCATCTCTCTAAAGGCTTGGTTTTGGCATTATTCCAGATGTATTGACATTCACAATTAAAATATGAAGAACTAAGAACTATCTGCTAGTCATGGTTGGGTTGTTCTTTAATCTTCTGGTCCTGTGATTGAGCTGTTGGCGTACCCAACGTGCAATGGCAGACAATGCCTTGGCATTCTTCCTCTGTGCTTTGCGGTGCTTAAATGGAGTGGTGTTGGGCAGCGGATCAGCTGGAGCTGGTGTGCATCAGGAACTGTGCCCTTCCAAGGGCACACAATGTGCTGGCAGCCTCTTCAGCAAGAAAACAATTTTCACCATCTGTGGTTTTGTTTACAGAAAGATTCTAAATATAGCTCTCTTTTCCTGGTGGCATATTCTTGCAGTACTATGGTCTAAGAATTACAGAATTATTAAGGTTGGAAAAGATCATCTAGTCCAACCGTCAATGGGCTCTTCAGACCTGTTTTTCTTCGAATATGTTGGGCACAGTGATAGTTCTTAACGGCTCTCTGATGAGATGCTTGGTACTGAAGTCACCATGTGAGCCGCTGTGCGTGTAGCATGCCCAGTTGTGGTTATTCCCTTCTGTTGTAGCACATAGCTCTGTCTGCTGAGAGGGAATGTGGGATGTGAATGTTATGGATCAGATTTATCATGAAACCTTTGTTTGCTGTTCTCTGGCATGGGTTCAGCAGCATTTCAACAGTACGTCCCTGTGAGAAATTGCTTGATCTTTTTCTATTTCTGTTAGATTTCATTTAAACTCTTTATTTTCTTTTTCCAAAATAAGAAAGCAAGAGCAGCAAGAATAACATTCCTCCATACCAAAAAAAGCTAAAGTCAGTATTTCCCATGTAGATCTCTTTGCCAAAATTGTACTCTTGCTTTTGATCTGCATTTTCAGGAAGAATTATGCATGTTGCTCTTAAGCATTCCCATTAAAGATGTTTCCTGATGTTGCTCACTAATTTACAAGCATCATTTGAATATTGAATGTGAAAGAGGCAGCATACAAACAAAACTTTTGCTGGCAAAGAAGCTGTGCAGGTTGTTCATGCTTATTCCAAATATGCTGATGAAAACCAATGTCCATTTCTCCTACATAAATGTAAGCCAATGCTGGAACTTGTGTAAAGGGAGATGCAAGTAGCTGAAGAGAAAAAAAACAACGGATGAGTAGGGAGGAGGAGAGAGTAAAATGTCAGGCAGGGAATAAATAAAAGACAGCATTTGGAAAAGGACAGGCAAGTTTGTTGGAAAAACTTCAATTTTGTTTAAGAAAATTAATTAAAATTTTCCCTGAGGAGTTAGTCTCCAAAATCCATCTTTGTGGGACTGGACTGGAGACTCCTTGTTCCCTTTCTTCATCAAAATTGCAGGAACTTCTCAAAACAGGTTCAGGGACTTAAGTGAGTAACATCACACCAATTATTGTTGATTTTATGCTGGAGCAGCTTGGCAGGAAATCACTTTACCTGTATTATGTGGCTACAGTGGAGCAATCCACACTGTAATGTCTAGACTGCCTCAGTGATTGGTGAACAGGCACTTACAAGGTACACTCTGATCTATTTTAGAAGTTTGCCTTCAAAGGAAGTGATTCACATCTGAGAAGTGTATGTTTGTTTCCTTGGCCTGCCAGGGGGACTCTCAAAGATCAGTTTGAAACACTTTATTGCCTGCGTCTATTTTTAGGTGAGAGGAATCCTGTTGCTTTTTTCCTACCAGCACAATATGAGAGGGATAAGAAGGAATGGCCTCAAGTTGTTCCAGAGGAGGTTCAGGTTGAATAATAGGGGAAGTTTCTCAGAAAGAGTGGTGATGCAGTGATGCAGGCTGCCCAGGGAGGTGGTGCAGTTAGGATCCCTGGAGGTGTTCACAAACTGTGGAGATGTGGCACTGAGGGACGTGATTAGTGGACACGGTGGGATGGGCTGATGGTTAGACTTTGGTGATCTTAGATGACTTTTCCAACCTTGATTCTATGATTTCAACATAATCTTAAGATGTAAAATCAGAGTTTATCGAGGTTTGAAGTTTTTCTGATTTCAGAAGCTTTCTGTTACTGATTTTCTGTTTTGAAACCCTGGCTTATGAGGGATATTGATACCAAGAGAAAAAGGTGGCCAGTAAGGAAGTATCTAACTAAAAGCCTCCTACAACATTTGTGTCTCAGCTTTCTTTATAGCTCTGACAGCTATAAATCTGATGGTGGAAGTATAAATTAAACATTCATTTAAGAGTGGGGTCCTTCTAACTTTTAAAAGCCTAGACTATGCTCTTGATGAGTAAGCTTGGTTAAAACTGACCAAAAGGGCATGCAATTCAGGAAACTTCATTTCCCCTAGGAAAGTTGAGTTGTTAAGGAGCAGCTTTCTCAGAGGTAATTGTGTAAGATAATGCTATGTGATTTGAGTACGCTGTGCTCTGATGAAAAATCGCTTTTTGTCTTTTAATGTTGTGTTTTGGGCCAAGTATAAGCTGTGGCTGTTCTCTCGAGGCTTGAGGCAACTGCTTGATGACAAATAATCATGGTTTGTGTCTATGGAGGTGAAGGTGCTTTCTGGCCATCTTTTGGGATATGCCATGCAACAACTTCCAGAAGCTAAGGATCACTTCTGAAGATCTTAGCAATGAATGCTGTAAATAGGCAAGACAGATGGAATTCCATACTACGTGTTGCCTTAATTAACCAGCTAATTCTGAGCAGAAAAGGCAGTGTAGGAGGAATGCTGAATGTGGTAGTGGCATTTGAGAATTTTTGTGCTTTCAGATTATAATCATGTTTGGTTTCGTTTCTTTTGTCTGTCATTTGGACTTGTAGAGAAGATGTATTATTAGCACAAAAAGACTGCATTACGTCCTAGAAAATCAGTGTGCTGCTAGCAGATACTTTAAAAGTTAGAGTAATGAAAGTCACTCTGTAAGAGGAAGAACACTGTCCTCTTACTGGAGGAAAGGATTAAGCTGGATATGGAAATTTTGTGAGAGAGCAAGGAAGAAGAACATACTGCTCATATTGCAGCAGATGTTTTTTGTCTTTAATTTATCTTGGTATACAAAGAATCCAATAAAAGGAAGTCCAGCTGAAAAAGCAGCAGAGGCTTGAGTGGTATATGGAGTGAGCTTTCAAAAAAAAGGTGCTACAGAAAGGTCTTTCAGAGGAAGATTGTGATAAATAATTAAATGAACTCCCACAAGAGGTGGGGGAGAAGGCCATTCGCTTGGCCTGCAGCAGAGGCTAAGAATAGAGTTAGTTGTGTGATTTGTGTCTTCATGTATAGCACACTACTGCATTACCATGTTGGGTGAGTGCGTGCCTGTTCTGCGCGGGAGGTCTGTGTCCACACCGTGTGCAGGCGTAGGATTTTGCAGGAGTTGTCAGTGGAGATACATTTTCCAATGGCAGAACAAATGCTTCATGGTTGGAAAACTGCCAAATAAAAGCACACTCAGATTTTGGATGTTGTAATTTTGCTTTATTATTGTTTTTTTAAAAAACCTCTCTTTGCATACTGTGCTTTAAAATATCGTTATTGGAACAATATCAAAGGAAGTCAAGTGCTGTATAGCTGGTTTTCACTTGTGTTCTGAGGGATGGATGTGGTTATCTGTTAGAATATGTACATTACTGCATTCTACTGAATGTTCAAAAGCAAAATATAGTTAGAACTGCAGAAGATGCTGAAATGGCCAGCAGCAATTTGTCCTTAATGATTTTTATTTTAGGCTAGTGAATGGTAGCAACTTGATTCTTTTCTTATGGTGTTACGCAGACTGAATGTGTCAATTTACCTGCTGTAATTTCTGCCTACAATGCAACTTAAAGGAAAATTCCTGAATGTAGTTACCCAAGCACAGTCTAATCCTTTCAGTAGTTCTGTGGTGCAGCTTAGATGTCACTTGCCCAAATCACAAAGTCTGGGATAAGACAAATATTCCTATTTTGACAGTATTGGGCTATGTGTCTGCTTCTATGATGCTGTCCCAGATGCTTCATGTAGAAGTTAGTCCTCCATCTCTTGATACTTACGCACTGTGCATTGGCAATGTACCTGTTATTTTTAATAGGACTGTTTATGCAAGCATGGGTGAATAACCTTGTCCAGATAGAGAAGAATGGCATCAGAACAGCAAGGAGGGACCATCCCTGTAAGCAAGTCTAAGAAGCATCTGCTGCCTGCAGATGAATGCTATAGAAGTATCTTTTGTACAAAGAATCTCAGAATGTACCTTGTTATCAGGGTGTGGTCAATATGGTTTGGTTTTCAATAGCAGGAGAGTTAAAACTCTGCTTTTACATTAACTGATGAATGCTTCTTTATACTGAAATGCTTTGAGGCAAGTGAACTTGTATTACTCATACAGTACTGATTATATGCCTTAGTCTTTTTCTGTTCTCACCTGTAAGTTGCTAATAGGAAGGATGACTGCTAAGGTAGATAAGAGTGTGACTGAGAATTTAGTTAAAAGAGCAGTTTTGCACAAAGGACCAGATGTACCCCGTAGCCCTCTTCTACCAAGGTGAGTCAAGTGATTAAAAGCACACAGGATCAAGGTTAGATATTAGAAAGTATTTCTCCTCAGAAAGAGTGGCGAGGCATTGGCATGGGCTACCCAGGGAGGTGGTAAATTCACCATCCCTGGAGATGTTCAAGAACTGTGGAGATGTGGCAGTAAGAAACATGGTCAGTGGGCATGGTGGGGATGGGTCTGTGGTTGGACTTGGTGATTTTAGAGATCTTTTCCAACATTTATGATTCTGAATCAGATGAAAATCCAGTGTTCTCCGTGGGCCTGGTCAAACTTGTAGAAGAATCTGGGCATGTGACTGTCAATCACATTGTAATAGAAAGGAAAGATGCAGCAGCTGCTTCCTCATTATTACATTCCCTTCCTAGCAGGAATGTGTGTCCTGGCAAAAAGAGATAACTGGTTATGAGTCATCTATATTTCAAGAATATAAATGGTCAATTTGAAATTCCATTTTACCTGTTGATTAGCCACACTGTCTAGAGTGGGAAATAAGAAGTTTGTGTAACAGCAATTGTAAAAGCCATGGTCCTAGGAACTGGATTAGGTGTTAGGGGATAACTTTTCACTGACAGGGTAGTGAGGCCCTGACACTGCTCCCCAGAGAGGCTTGGATGCCCCATCCCTGGATGTGTTCAATGGCCATTGACTGGGGCCCTGAGCAGCCTGAGCTGGTGAGGGGGAAACAAGCCCAGGGCAGGAAGTTGAAACTGGAAGTTGGCTTTAAGGTCCCTTCCAACCCAACAATTTAGTTATGACTCTATCATTCTCCTCAAATCAGAGTAAAAATATTTTGGTTTAACCGGTTTTGTGCTTTCAGGCTTTATCTTTGGTATGTGATTAAGCTTGTGCTGTTAGAGCCATACAATGAGTGCATGATAGTCATCATCTAGGAATGCAACAGCTTAGTTTTACAACATAGCATGTGCCAAGCATCTGTCTGGACTGTGGACAGCTTTTGTAGAAGTGATAGTTCTACAGGGAGGTTGCACTGCCCAGGTGTGGAAAGAGAGCAGCTTGTGTGAGGATTCACCTCAAAGTCTTAAGTTTCAGGCCCACACATAGGAGGAAGGGAGACTTTAAATTCCACACTGTCTCAGCTGTAGTTCTTCAGACAAAAAGCCTGAGATCCTTTACCCATAGAAATCAGTGACAGAATTCTCAGTGATGCCAGCAGAGCCATTTTTACTAAATTTTAATGATAACCTGCATAATTCTGAAAAGCAGGAGGGAGTTAGTTCTTTGCTATGCAGCATAGTTTAATTGTATCGTTCTGATGGAGTAGATTGCGTGCCACAAAGCATGTTACTGGGAGGCAAGTATCTCAGCCCAATGGATTTGCAGCCTGAAAAAGGAGCAAGCTTTGGGTTTCTGTAAGTGGAAAGGAACTGTATGATAACAGATTTGTCACAGCTTATTGTGATAGAGAAGGATGCGGAAACGGGGCAGCATTTGTGGCATGCAAATTCGGAGCTTCAGCTGCATGTGGCAGGTATGCTGAATGGTGACCATAAAGAAAAACCTAAATGGAAATGAATAAGAAAAATAGATTTAGTTCAGCTTGACAGGCTGTACTTACCTGTCAGGTCTGTGGTGGCGCAGTTGCAGATACATGTAAGAAAGCTGACCTGAAAAGTCAGGTACACGTCTGGTCTTCAGAAAGAAGGCTGCTATTCTCAAAAAATCAAAAGCTGCAGCGCAAAGCAAGTGCTGAGCTGACAGCTAGAAGCAAAGCTGCAAGTTTTGAGTGGTTGGATGGAAGCCTACAAGTGAATATTGTGATCTCTGAGATGAACTGATTTTAACAGAAAAGCCACTCAGCAGAGGTGGGAGAAAAAGCCTATTGAGAGCCACTTTTTTTCCAGTAAAAAGACCATCCATCTGCAACGGAAGGTCACTTATTCGACTAAATATGGTTCTCCTTCCCTGGATCCCCTCCAATCCACTGCAAGCAAACCAGCCTAAAATAACTGAAGATCCTTCAGAGAAGTCTGTTAATGCCACTCCACTATCAGTAAGCTCTGTTGTTGTAGAATGGGAGAAGAACACAAGGCTGCCATATGATTAGCTGCCTCAAAAAACAAAAACAAAAAAAAAAAAAAAACAAAACAAAAAAAACACAACACTTTTTTAAAAAGGAGCTCTTAAATCACCATGATCCAAAGGCCTTTGGCATAGAGTTGCAATGTGCAGCATGTCTATTGAGGCAGAAGAGATAAGTGCCAGCTCCAATATGTTAGGTTGTCATAAAAAGTTCTCTTGTGATTTGGAATAGGGTCCTATACCAGCAGACCACTGAGAGACTATCAGTGTGCACACAGCAACCTGTCTGGGAGCTTTCTGGTGAGGAGAGCTGGCCTGTGGTAAATATACAGCAAATTGACCGGTAATAATACACCAGAGAATTGAGCTTCCTGAGATCTTTCCTAGCTCAGAAATGATGGCACATAATGACATAGAGTGAGCTGGAAGTCTCCTGAGTGCTTTAAAAATTAAATGTCAGAATGGCCTTTTCACCCCTCCCATTGCAGTAGCAACGTTTAAATTGAGTTCTATCATGTGTCATTCTGTCTGAAAGATTTCTGTAAATTCTGACCTGGAGAGCTGAAGCATAGTGGATCTGTAAATAATTCCTTGAGGAGCAGAAGGGGCAAAGGTCTTTCTGACAAGCTGTGTTTGTAATATCCCCAGAGGTTGCTGTGTGAAGGATCGCACATGGCAGCAATTCTGAAGCTGGAAGCGTAAGTGTAACCGGTGTAGGGTTTGTATCTTTCTCCAAATATCACACTGTTCCTGCCTCTATTGGTGCCCTGCCTGTATCAGTTGGTTTATTATTAGCCAGAGGTTACTCCTGGGCACTGGGCATTTGCAGAGCCAAGTGCATTAATAACGAAAGGACACAGTGGGTGGAACTTTAATGGCCTGTGCATTTGAAACTCGATGTGAGAGTGCTTTGCCATTCACCCCCCCATAACAGGATCTCAAAGGCACTGCACCAGCACATGGCCGTGCCTGAAAATGTGTTCTTCCTCCTCTAAGCTGTTATAGGAACCCATAAGATTGAGTGTCTTTTTTTTTTTTTTCTTACAAAAATAGGTCCTGGAGACCTCTGGGTCTGTGTAGGTACTTGCAGCAGTTCTGAAACATGCTTGGTATCTGTGATTTAAGTGGATCTCTTCTGTAGATGCTACCATCGCATGATTTTTGAGGAAACATTCGACATGCTGCAAGCAGGGAGGAGTCCAAGTCATTGGAATCCTAGCAAAGGAGATGTTTAGCTCCAGAGGCACTTCCATACAGCAGATGTATGTCACAAATTCCTTTGGTTCTCAGGATGTAAACATACCCTGAAGCCTGTGTTACTTTCCAGAGATCTTGCCTGCTTTCCATGGCCGCTGTGAAAGTGTTTCCCTGCAGCTCATCTTCAGTAATACTAGTTACCCACAGGGCTCAGCACATGACACAGTGTCACTGCCAGCTATTTTCTATTGTTCTGTAGTGCACTATGGAAGTGCTTTCAGCCAGTCAAACTCATAGTGATGTGCTTCGAGGCCTTGTCTTCAAGTAATGTGTTGATGTTATCAGTGACCTTGCAGTAAATCTAGTCAAACTAGATAAAATACAAAGTTATTTATTCAAAGCATAGAAAATACAAAGTCCTCTCTCCCATCTTTCACCCCTCTCACCTTCTCTTGGGAACGCACAAACAGCATGTCTTGAACTGATCTTTGTGTTTGTATCAATATTTATATCACCTATAAAACTGGCTGCAAACATCTAGAAGCAAGAATTAATTCCTGTAGCTCTTTGCTGGGACTGGAATGCAGTCTAATGTGCTAACAACAAAGCTTTAGGGCACACTTGGGAGCAATGGCCACCCTGCATAGTCTGTCTAGGAGGGCTCTTTCAAGCTCGTAGATCTATCATTAGCTCCTTTCAGTGTGACTCCCTGGCATATCAGTATAGTGTTGTTTGTATTGTGGGCATCCATGTGTTTTTCTTGTCTTGTAGACAAAACTGCTGGGAAACAGACTTTTCTGTCTTCAGTGTGATCACAAATTCTGGTTACAAGAAGACCAGAATGATGTCCTCTATGTTCAATTTTTAACAAAATTCGCCAAACCTATCCCTTGACTGTAAAGCAAACTCTGGTGTTTCTTTTTCTTTTTTCCAGATTTAAGGGGAAAAAAAAAGAAGGCAAAAATCAAATAATCACCAAACCAGTGCTTGCATACCATGATCTCGGTGAGACATGTTTGAGTGAATCCGGATCTTAACACACAAACTTGGGGAAAAAAGCATGGAAACCAGTGGGGAAAGTGTAATTTTCACTTAATATGTAAAGGGAAGTAGGAATTCAGGGTACAGTACCATGGTTTCATTTCTCAGGAACTTTGTTTATGTTTATTTCTGATTTTGCATGATGGGAACTGCTGGAAGTTGGGCTTTGAGTTTGAGTGAAATCAAACCTTTCAAAACAAAGTACAGATTAAACTTCTCATTTTCCATTTCCATTCTGTGGTCTGAATATGAGAAGTTAACATATTTCCCATGATTTCCAGCCAAAAGCAATAATCTGAAATTAATCTCAAACTCAGTAAACATTTGGAGTCAGGTTTGAATTTTGGGTGATTTCATGGGATCCACAATGACTTCCAGGGCTACAACTGAACTACAGTAACTATTAGAAAACACCTGCTTTGGTTAATTCCCTGTCTACCTCCTAGGTACTGAACTTGACATCCAGGGTTTCTGTGCTAAGAAATAGTGAAATGCCATTATAGTGCTATCAGCTTGAGCTAAGGGAAGCCAAAGGCAGATCAAAACCTTCCTCTTCAAGGACAAGTAACAACTGCTGTATTTTTTTTTTTTTCTGCCCTCTCTTCTCTATTGCTGTGCTGTTCTCTGACTATAGAGGGAAGTTTCTGTGACCTAAGATGTGCTGTACTTCTGCATTTTAATTATCTGGTGTTTGATACTGTTCAGAATCCCTTGTAGGATGGTATCCCAAGGAGTTAATGAATGGGATAAATAACTTTTTTCTGTGTATGGTGGTCTTAATGAAGCTGTAGAGGTCATGCATCTGACCAGGCAAAATGAGTATTGCTTGGGAGTGGTTGTGTTAGTATCAGTCCTGCTGGATGCTTTCTGGTCTCCATCTGTCAAAACACTGCAGGAATGCACAAAACACCCGAGAGACTTCATTACAGACAGATACTGTACTCTTGGGTTAGAAGGATATCCTTGGCTGTGTTGAAGCTTGAATGCTGCCTGACTTGAGAATAAAACTTTGATTTGTTTTATTTATATGCACTGGGGAAAAGAAAGATGATCTGCCAGTCAAGGCTGTCCTGTTTATACTGATCTTCTCAGGATCCTGTAAAACATAGCTCTGGGATGCCTCATTGTCTCATTGCTGCTTCCCTCTTCACATCAGACTCATATGACCCAAATGTGCCTTCAATTTACTGTCTGTCACATGCATGCTTCTGCTATCATATTACTTCTGAAGAAAACTTGTAGGGGGTAATTGGCGCGTACATCTGAAAGTTCTCCTGGGCACAAATGAACAGAAATGTGTTTCATCTACCTGTTGATAACAGCCTTGAATCCTCTCCTCAAGGAGCCACTGTGTGCCTACCATAGAATCATACAGTCACTCAGGTCATCCTGGGAGAGCACATGCAGTGGAGTTGCCTGTAAAGACTTATTGACTGTGCTATTTCCTCAAAGCAAATCATGACATGGAAAGTTTCTCAAATTACACTTTCTTCCTGGTGAGAACAAACTTAGCAGTTCCTCATGCTGCAGGTCATACTTCTAAGAGGAAAATCCCTGTGCTGCTAGAGTTAAGTGCCTTGTATGTAGGGGGAATTTTATGAGGTACCGTGTCACAGAAGCAAGGTTCCTGGCTCCTTTCATTGAGTTTTTGAGGCAAGTTTTCCCTGGATCTTCTGCACATGCACAGCTGGAAGGTTGCTTCTTATATTGCTTGCAGCATTTTGATGCTGAAGGACTCCTGCTGACCTCAAGTGAATTAGTACAGATTTGCCTGGTGTGAGTGAGTGATCAAACAGCCATAGGAAATGTGACATTGACTGTCAGGAAGATTTAATGGTGATGAGGTGGAACATCTCCGACTAATGATGCACCTCATCACTCAGTGCATCACTGTCAAATGCTCTAATAATCGTAGACAGAAGGTATTGCAGTGACTACAAGCTGCTTGTGGTTAAAATTAGCTCAATTACACTAAGGAATCAGGATTTGTTTTGTGGCCCAAAAGCGCTTTGTATGAGAAATAGAATTAAATTTCCTGTTTCAGAGGATAAAGCAACAGTAAGAAGTTCATTTGGAAGGTTATTTCAGCATGAGCCCTAGTGAGCCCTCTGTTTTGTCAGTCTGTTTGCATCTCTTGCATGTTGTTGAAGAAAATCCTTGCCTTTGAAACAAAGATAGACTTCAAAGCATAAAAACAGTTTGCCTGCCAAGAAGAAAGATAGCTTTTATTGATGAAATTAAGGAGAGAGGGATATGGAATAGAAATGTGCATTTTCCCACTCTCAGAATGTTTATACATTGTTTTTTCTGGATAAAAGCAGTGTGTGATAGTTTTTCCCCAACACCCACACATGGTTACTGAAAGCTGACAAGTTAACAGTGCCTGGGTTGATTCAGAGCAAGGCCACGGGGCTTAAAGTGGGTGCAGTTCTGTGTTAGTTTCTGTTAGTTGACACCCTCCTGTCCATGTTCTGGTGGTGGTGTCACATTAAAAGTCCTCTATCATGTGACGTGAGTTAACCTTTGTATGAGCTTTGCCCACCTGAGGCCAGGCAAGAAAAGTCTCAATAAGAGCCTTGTCTGGTTCCTTTTTATGCTGTGTGTTGATTCTGATGTTGTAATCAGTAGTAACTTCATACTATGTGTTTGTTCTGACACCAGAGCAGAGCAATGGGCTGGTGCATGGAGCACTTCTCTTCCTGAGAGCACTGCAAAGATATGATAACACCTCAAAGTATTGGCTGCAAGGCTTCCAAAACACAAAGGTGACTAGACTAATCAGGAGAAAAGAGGTGGTTTTCCTACTGGGCTCTGGTTTCCACATCCTAGGAAGCTATCTAAAGGTGGAATTGTTTGATTCTTAGCTTTCTTGTAGTGAGGAACACTTCAGCTGGTTTTAGTTCTCTCTCTCAAGAACTGGCATTGTTGTTTCACAGACACAGTCTCACAAGTTTCATCATGTGGTGCTCTGCTCCTCCTTTCAGTTTTCATTTCTCCCAATTCCTTGCTGATTTCTCAGAAGACATGCATAGTTGCTTTGCGGAAATAATTGGGAAACTTACTAAAAGAATTCTCTTCCTAAAGCATCTGGAGAAGTTGAGAGCCAAATGTGTGATTATGGCCAGGGAGAAGGCGGTGAGAGATTGCTGGGGAAGCTGAGATGCAGGGCGAAGGGTGCAAGAAGTCATGGTTTGATTTATGAATAAACTTGCTGAGCAACTTGCAGTTTAGTAATTCTCATCTATGCTATAGTAACCAGCATCGTTCCATTGACTTCCGTGTACCTGAAGATTTGGCTCAACAGCTGAAAAACAAAATTTGACTTCACTTAGCTGAGACCAAGTGCTGGAAGTAGCTGTTGTAAATCAATCTATTGTATATTTAGAAAGTTGCTGTAGTAAGATTTCAGAATGAGTCAGCATTTGGTTCAGTAGCTGTAGCAGTGTGTCTGAAATGATGGGTTTTCTTTGCTGCAAGACAGTGTTGCTTGTGGTATAACAGACGTTGGTGCAGCCTGACATCCATTTTAGAAACTTCTTGCTGCTGAGCTAAATTTAGATAGAACATGAGCTGCAGGGGAGTTGTCATTTTTCAACTATTTTAGACCTCAAAATGACAGCTCTTCTTGACAGTTCTCCTGCAAGAATGAGTATTTCTACTGTGTTTTGAAGTAGATGGTGCTAAACATTGCCA
Organism: Lagopus leucura; assembly: GCF_019238085.1. Lineage (NCBI taxonomy): Eukaryota > Metazoa > Chordata > Aves > Galliformes > Phasianidae > Lagopus > Lagopus leucura. Next base: position 25,313,324 of record NW_024962264.1, read on the forward strand.
GCCTTGGAAAAACCCTCACAACTTTTTGAGCATTTCATATTTCTACAGGGTAAGCTTTTCTTACAGGTGTTAACCAGAAACTGGTGAAGTTGTGAAACTGTTATCTGTGATGCAAAAGCAAATTGCAGTTTGTAACTAAACTTTAAGTGCAGATGTATTTAGTAGTTGTCAAATTGGTTGAGCATGGTTCCATGTAGTTCCTATCTGAATGCTGGTTAAGTATGTGTAGTTCACAGCTAAAAGAAACCTTATGAGTTGTATTTCTTCCTGAAATACTAGATAACTACCTCTTGTTTCTTTTATCAAGTGTCAGTAACAGGGTTCTGCAAGCCCAGTCTTCATTGTAGCGAATCTCAGGTGCCCTAGCCAAGTTCCTAGGGATGGTATAAATCTCAAGATCAAAGTGTTTTGCCAAATTCTCTTTGCAGAGAAAAGCAGATATGGAATAACTACTTAAAATTTGTTACGAAGCATACACTGCTGTATAACTTTCCTTCATCAGAAAAGTTCATTACAAGAAATTTATTTCATTGATCTATCTCATCCTCCAGCCGCAGTACTGCTTTTCTTATCATTTGGCCAGAAGATAAAATGGTGGGTATTTTTTTCCCAATAGATACTTGTATTCTGATAAACATTTTCCTTTGCTCTCCTGGTTTCTTTCAAAAATAGTGTTGCTTTGGTTCAGTTTAAACAGAAGTAATTCCTGCTGTATTTTGGGAATTTGTTGAGAAGGAAAATGGGCTCAGTTGTTGCTTTTGTGCTGAGAGCTTTCTTCCTGCTGGTTTCTGCCAATTCAACAAATGATAGTGTAGTCTGTTAGCAGACTTAATTTTGTCCACAACAGTTCTTATTACCAGCTTTAAAAAGATGTGATTAATCATCTAATAGTGCCCATAGAAGAAGCTCCCTAAAAATTTTTAAAAAAGAAGTCTCATTTTCCCTGAGAAACTGTTTGATTTTCTAAATCAGAAGGTTGCTTGGTAGTATTTCTTTATTGATAACTGTTCAGTTTTGGATTATATTAAATTCTAAACAGATTTGAACCTTGTAGTAAGCACTTAGTTTTCCTTTGAATTGCAAAATAAGTAGTTTGCATGGTGACCCACGATAAAAGCTTAGGCAAATATGTGTGGAAGTGTGGGTACTGTTGAGATGCACTTCCTCATTTCAATCAGTGCAGAGGTGCCTGCCAATGTACGTGCTTGGACAAGATTATAGAAAAAAATGTTATAAAAAAAATTAGTAGTGAGTATTCTGATAGTCCTGTGAGGGATTCTAAGTGGGCTAGTGCTCTAAAGGAGAAAACTATCATTAAATCAGTAGGGTAACTTCTCTTGGTGTTTAAAAGTGTCAGAACTGTGAATAAACCATTTCCAGAGTTCTAAAAATGTGAGCAGCTCTGAGATTTCCTTGTTCTCAGCTTCGAGCCTAGTGGTTATGGAGGAAAGTGACTTGCAACATAAACCAAATTCAAAGAGAAGTGAAGAAGAACATCTGCTTTTTCATATGCTAGTCTTCTCTAGGGACTTCCTCAAATTGTTGTATTTTTGTTAGTTTTCAGTGTCAGAACTGCGAGCAGTTTGGCATGCGATCATTTTTTGTTTCCATATCTATTTACAGTATAAAGTAGTAAGAGTAAATTCACTGACACCCTCCTCTCCATGTCTTCCAGCTGTTCTGACTCCCAGTTCAGCCACATGGGGGCAAAGATTGGAAGAAGTGATGGATTATATGAAATTACTTGATATTTGAATTTATATAATTAGGAAGTTGCATTTAGGACCTTCAAGGGCGGTGTGTTATCTTTCCTGTACTCTCACCAGCTGTGTCTGTGTGAAGATGGGGCAGTGGTAAGTGCTCTTGAAGAATGCTGTGTTAGAAGTTTTATTAGTCTCCTATTGCTTACTGGAATTCCGGCAGTTGAGACTTTATGCAGGTAACATGAGTGCAAGTAACATGAACACAGGCCCGTGGTGGCTCTTTCCTTGGGAAGTTTTTGTTGCTTACATGCCTTATGAGTAAGACGTTTTACTCCCAGTTTGAATAGAATATATAGAATATATAGAATATACCACAGATGATGTAAAATGAAGAATGGTTTCCAGGTTAGGAGACTCATCCAGAGCTTCTGCACTTGAAAGTCCAAGGGTGAACTCTGGTAAACCTGCTTATGCCTGGAGAGATCTGGGCCTACACTGGCAGAAAACTATGAGCAGCAAGTGACTATGTAGATAGAAAAGTTCTGTGATTATAGTAGTAATGCAATGAAATGCAAAGATCCAGGGAACCACTAAGTGTAACAAGAGTGAGAACTAAAAGAATATGCTATCCAGGCTAGGTAACTTCGGTTTGGATTCACATACCTGTGAGTCAGGTGGATCTGACAGGATCAGTTGATCTGTAGATATGAGTTTCACTCTTTGGTTTGGCATTTCCTATTTTGAATCGATACCTTGCAAGATTTCTGGATTTCTTCTCTGGGAGAGTCACGATGCATTGGAACAGGGTGCCCTGGGAGGTGTGGAGTCACCATCTCTGGAGGTGTTCAAGAACTGTGGAGATGTGGCACAGAGAAACATAGTGGGCATGGTAGTGATGGGTTGTGGTTCGGCTAGTTGGTTCTTTTCCAACCTCAATGAGTTTATAGTTCTTGATGCAAAGATAGGATTAAGACTTCTGAGTGTACCTTAAGCTTACATCCGTCGATCTGTATCCAACTCGTATTTTGGTAGGTGGTGGATCTTTAAACATGTGGAGGAAAATGCGGATGTTGGGCAGCAATGTGCTTTGTCAGGGAGAATTTTGAAAGCTGCTTCTGTGCTGTCTAGCAAATTTTTTCTGTCTTTCAATGGACCATATCTATTTCATAACCCATCTGTTATTTCATTGGTTCCTCTTTGTACCATGAATAGCAGCATCAGTTACTGTGGTGAGGGCAGCTGACATAGGACTTACCCGGGTGATTCTGGGGACAACTGGTCATTAGAGACTGAAGAAAAACTGAGCTGCTCAGAGGTACAGTTAATGTGCACTGCCGTTAGCAAAGCAGTTTTCACGTCCTGCACCAAGCAAGGATGAGATAGAGCAGGACAGCTCTGAGGCATTATTTCTACAGAAGTAAATCCATCTCCACATCGTGTTATTTTTTCCTGCATGTCCAGATCGGCCCTTTGGCACTGCAGAACAAAGTAGCATTAGCTGAAGAATTCATGCCTGCGGCTGATGCCTATGGTACTGAAAGCATTAAGGACAGCTCTTGGAGCCCCACCACAGCTCTCATCCTAGGAGCCAAATGTGCAGCTTTGAAGAGCGTGCACCGCTCAGTCTGGGTTGCAGGCATAAAACTTTCCCTTTGTGCCCTGAATGCAGACAGAGGGGAGGGAGTTATTAAACCAAAGGAAGTCGGTAATGAAAAGGAAGTGTGCAGTGGGGTGGTAAAACCTGAGCAAGGCAACTATGTGATATCCAGAAGAGCTTAGGGTGCTGATTGGATCCACGTGTCGCAGCAAAGCATGAGGGAAAGACATAACCAGCTCAAGTATGAGCAGATTGAGCTGCAGCACTGAGGGATGCAGTGTGTATGTCACAGAGCCTCATCACAGAATGGGAATTCAGCTTCATCTCCCTGGGAGATGTTACTCTGCCTCCATACAGTCCTTCCATTGGTGTCCAACCTTTGGGTTTCCCTGGACTGCACTGGGTGAAGAGGAATGGTCTTGGGCTGTTTGTAAAATGTATTACTTTTGAAGTCAGAAATGCCCATGTGACTTGATATTTCATTATTTTTCACAAAAAAAATAATTACTATGAATGGAAATGCTTATAAATAGATCAAATTCAGTCAAGCTTTGAAAAATACCAGCAAACAAATAATTTTTAAGAAATCACCTGTGAATAAGATGTCATGTTTCAATGAAAATAATTCTAGAGGAAGTCCATCCCATGTAGTTCTATATATTCTCTGGAAAATAACAAGAGATTTCTCTTGTTTCTGATAGTAGCTCAACAACCACTAATGTCCTAAAAATAGGAAACACTATGATGTCAGTAGAATAATAATATTAATATTGAGCTAGATCTCTCAGCAGTATAGCTATCTTAGGTTTAACAAGCAGTAAAACAGTTTTTTTTTAAAAAAATTGTTTTATTTTTCAGTGTTGCCTCCTGAGTCCCAGTATGGTAAATTCTTTAGTGTTACATCAGTTGAAAGCACTTTAAAAGATGAGAAATTTCCAGTTTCTCAGTATTCAGAATAATAGCCATTGTTATAGCAATGCCACAAACTAGAGGTAGGAGAAAGCAATCTCATAATTATAGCAAACTTCTTCTGAGAAGATCTGCCTATTTGAATTTTAATGCTGGCAGAAACAGAAGTAAATTGTTCTCCATGGGTTACAAATATCTCCTATTAAAAAGGCACGTGAGAATCATGAATTAAAAAAGAAATTTAAGAGGGATGTTGAGAGAATCAGGTTATCCAAGGCAGTGTGGTGAACTTGCTTGCTGGATGCAGACCAGAAGTGAAAATGCACATAAATGCTTGAAGAAGAAATAAAATAATCAGGAGCTTGTCTACCTCCTGTAGGCAATAAGCTATCTATTATCAAGTGGTATAGAAACTCACAGTCTTCATCTTTAGGTCCCAGGAGGGATGTGGGAGCTGTAGGGTTCATTCCCCCATTGATAAATTTCTGACTGCGTTAATAGTTGGTGTTCATTTCCAAAGAGCGTTTGTAGAGATGGGCTGGGTAATGTGTGGTCTGGGACCAATTGAATTTATCTTCATCATCTATCTCCCTTTTTTGAGTAGTGTGCTTTGGGAATCAGTAGCCCTCTGCTTCACACTGATATTTTCATCTCCTGTTTGAAGCAGATCTTTGTGTTGCTTCTTAGGGAGGTATGTGGAAAGGAATTGTTGAAGGGCTTCAACAAGAAAGGAAACAAGGTCAGAAAAGCAGACTGGAATGATGTTCCCAAGCCATTGCTGATAGAAAAGCCAGCCCTGAAATAGTTGGTAATGGGAGCCTTGCCCTGTGCACCACAGTGAAATCAAGTGCAGCTCTTTTGATAAACATGAAACATGGTTTCTCTGCTTTTCGTAGAAGAACACACAAGAAGTCTCAGGGTAACTAAAACCAGCTGTTGCAGTCATGAATTTTTATGAAGGGCTTTCTGGCAGCCATATTAAATAATGCCTTTAGTCCACGTCTGCTCTCTGAAGTAATTTCTCTAACAGATTCATATGAGTGATTTGTTGTAGCAGAGGCTCCAATTTAAAGCCACTGGTCCCTACAACAAAAAGCTCTTCTAATTGTCGATGTTTTCTCATTTGCAGTTTCTCTTCCACTCAGGATGATACTAGTAAGTAGAAGAAATATTGAAAGGAGGGGAAGAGGGGATGTTCTTTCATTCCTCAGGATTCAGTTTGTAACGCCTGTTTTTTTTTTAAGATCAGTTGAATTCCTCTACAACTTGTTATTGGTTCTGGATTTGGGGCTATCTGAATTCTTTACGTACATGGCTTCTCTGAAATGAGCATCAGCAAGAGTTCACTCTTGGAGGACTGTCTCAAAAGTTGGACCAGCAATTATCTGATATTTATTTCCCATGTGAGCCCATATTAATTCATTGAGCAATATTTCATGTGTGTACCTTCAAGGCTCATGAAGGGAAAGCTACAAGTTATGCAGCACAGATGAGTTCAGCGAAGTCTCCTCCGTAACATTTCTAGTGTTCACCACAAACTTTATGGACTTCTAGAACATCAGAGAAGGTCCTTCTCCAATCAGGTTATGTAGTAAAATTATGGAATGATCGAATGATCAACTATTGGTGGTATAACCTTCTCCTCTCCTTGTTATCACTATTTTTTCCAAGAGGCTGTGTCCTGGTATAGCTTGGCCTGTTGCTCTGTAGCCTGGTGTTTGCAATTATAAGTAGTGCTCGTAAACATTGCTAACTGCTGAAAACTGGATTGGGAGTGTATTTTGCATTTCTGGCTCTATTTTTGTGAACACGCAGCTCTAGATGGATTTCACAGTGTTCCTTGGTGGTTTTTTTCTTGTGTGATTGCAGCCCAGCTGTATAGAGCTTAAACAGTAATGAAATGGATTAGTGAAAACTGCACATAATGACCTCTGATTTCCTCTTAGGAGCTGCAGTCCTCCTCCGCCCCCCCCCCTTAATTATCCACTGCAGTCTGCAGTTCTGTTGTTGCTTTTGAGGCTGACGTTCATTTTATCTAGTCCGTTCTTGTTTATTTCAAGGTGTAATACTTCTTAAAGCTTTTTGTTGCAGAATACATTTAAGGATAATATTGATCTGTAAAAGCAAATAATGTGAGATGAGGCCCGTACAACCCTTCCTGGCCATGCATAGAGACAGAGAAAGAGAACTGAAGGAGATAGTGGAAGTCAGCATCGACTGACAGCAAAAGCAAAAACCCTTTTGGGCTTCCATCACGTGCTTTTGTGTGCTGAAAGAAGCTGAAACTTCTGTATGACTACATAGGATGCCACCTGCTCATCTGGCATTTCTCAAAGAATAGTTATTTTGCAGTAGAAAATTCTCTCTTTTATCAATTATCCTTAGCAGTCTGTTTTTATTTCTTAATCTGGATTTAGTTGAGTTCTCCCCTGTGATGGATAAAGGAAGGTGCAGAACAAGCTTTTAGTACTGCAGTTGATGCTTATTCCTCAAAAGCAAATAGAGCAAAGATAGCAGGTAACTACTTGACTAATAGTGTAAAAAAAAAAAAAAAAAAAAAAAATCTGATGAAATTCTGTATCTGGAAGTGAAATTAAATTATTCTGTGGAAAATATTGTACTTAGTTTGAAATGTGAAATAAAAACTACTATTTAAAAATGCACGTATCATCTGTGACAGAATAGTACATCTGTCCTAGGTCAGTGACAACAATACAGCAATGAATTTTTAAACTTCATTGTGAACAGAAGGAGGACACCACCCTTCAGTACAAATCCCCTTCCTTTCAGTCTTGCCCTACATACCTACATTCATGTGCTCAGACTAAAGTGTGTAAATGTTTAATGAGTCTCTCCCGGGTCAGCTCCTGTTAATGTGTGTGCATAGCAGCCTGCAGAATTTGAATCTTAGTTTCTGGCAGAGTGCCTGTAGGTTTTAGTATACTATAAGGGGGTAAAAAAGAAGCAAGCTGCCATTGAAAGCTGGTGAACTGACACAGCAGACAAGCTGCAGCCTATCGTGAGTGTAAAAATATGCCTGCTAAACCATATTTAGACAAGCTTTTTGGGCATGCACTCTTCCTTCCATTGCAAGAGTTACTGGTTTGAATTCATTTTTCATTGGGTAATTGACATTTAAAATGTTTTCAAATGAATATTATTTAATAAAACAAAACAGTGAGGAGTTAAATGGATGACAAGGCTTATGCTTACATCAGGTAAGAGATCCAGAGACCATGCTGCAAAGAGGCGTTGGAGGCTGAAAGTCAGTTTGCCATCTTGCTTTTTGCTGTTGTTCGTGCTGGGGGAAGGGGAGGCAGCTCCTGGACAGTTTTATTCTGCAGGGCTTTGTGATTCTCCTCACCCCTGGAAGCTTCAGGGGACAGCTGGAGACACAGCAGGCAGCTTTCAGTTCAGTGGAGATGGGGGGAAATGTGCCAATGACTGCTTTCTGTCTTGCCCAGGCAAATTTACAAATGAGGGAACTGCTAAGAGGAAAAAATGTAGTCTTTGAAAAAAATTCAGATAAACTTTTTAGGGATTTTCAGTTTCTTACGAGCACTGACACAGTAGGAAATCTATTCCCCTTGCAGCTGCTGGATCTCATGGTGACAGTTACGAAAATGTGGATGTGTTCCCTGGAACTTGGCAGAAGTCACTCACTGAATGCCTTTAACACAGGCCATCAAGCTACTTTCATCTGTAATCTTCCTTTTTTCTTTCTTTTTTCCTAACTGAGCTATAATTGAAGTAACACCTTTAAAGTACTAGCAATGTTTTTAGTTTCTTGACATCATCTTTTCTGCTAAATTTTAAGCCTACAGTGGTAGAAAACACTCTAGTTCCCTTCACAAAATAGCAAGCAGAGGGAAATGCAAGAGCATGTTTTAATCCTACTTGAAAACAAAAGTTGTGTTGTGGGAAGCCTTTGAATCCTTTGTGTGTGCTGGTTGTGGGTAGAGATGTCTGAACTCCATCCAAAGACATGTAGAGGGCACTGTCATGTTTACTGAACATCTGGGAGGCACACTAGCTTTCCAGGAAGTCATCTGGTGCAGAAGCTGCTCAGAAGTGGCGCTTTGAGGTCTGTCTGAGAGCCACCACTGCTGCAGGCTAAAAGGAGGAATTCCCTGTGCAAGGGAGTCTGGCATGTTTGGTGTGGTTGGAAGCAATGGAAGAGAGCGGCTTTTGAGCTGCATCAGTCAGAATCTAAATAACAGAGAAATCAATGCACAGGAGAAATAAGCCATGTCCTTTAAGTAAACAAGGCTGGATCACTTCCTCATTCTGATAATCCTTTAAAATCGATGCTGTTTTGTTCCCACTACATTTGCAGCATGAGGCTCTCCTCCAGCTCACCATTGCAGGCAGGGTTTATGAACGTTAGAAAAATGCAGAAGAAGGGCTGGTTTATTATTATTCCAACCCTAAACCTGTGCCAGAGTGTTAATGTCTTGATGCTTATTCAAGTGTCAGGGAGGGCTGACAGATGTCAGAGTAAATGGGAGGCTGTCAATGAGGAAATGACTTACAATTCACAGGGTGATGGCTGCAGGCTGTCAGGTGGGATGGAGAGGATGGCAGCTGAAAGAAGAAAGGGGTGGAGGCAAGAGCGGGTGAGGATGGAAATGTCTCCTTGTCTGGTGAGTCAGGGAAAGCTTCCAGCAACAGCAACCCTGAATCAGTACTAAACAAAAATTTAGATCCTAACATCTAGGCTTTGGAACAACGCTAGTAAAGGAAGGACTTAGGGCTTTTAAAACCAAGGTGTGTGGCAGTGACAAAGAATCATCTGTAGTTATCCATCAAGGGCTGGAGTCAGATCACATTTGGTATTCCAGCTTCTCCTGTATTCACACTTCATCTGTGTACCATCAGATAAGGTCCTAGAGAAGAGCTATTACCCACAGTTTAAAAATCTAATAATTGCCCTTAGAGAAAGTTTCTCCATCTTTCGGACAAAGTAGAATACCAGTCAAATCTGCAGCTAGAGGAAAAGATTCATTTGTAAGACTTTGGGGAAGTTTTATCCAAATAAACAGGAAATCTAATTCACTCTGGACCTTTTATTCACTTGAGTTCAGTCAAATGTGAGCCATAAATAATGCAAGTGGCAGCAGTGAATCAACAACTTGCTTAGGAGGTAATAAATCAGTTCTAAGCCAGACAAAGCTGGGATCACCTTTACCTGCCTCCGAAGGTATGTATTTCCCAACATAGAAAGGATATCAGGAACCTGTTAAACATCCTGCATTGTGCTGTACTCTTTTTGATGGTTTCAGACTTGTCAAGCACCCCTAACAGTCTTGACAAAGTTATGCTCGCTTGAATGGAGATTGAGCCATTTTCTCCTCCTATATTTTAAAAATAAGCTAACTCTTCATGTTTTTCATAGCAGCTAAGGGTTTCTCACTGTATTAACATCCAACGTAACACAGAATTCAATATGTTTGTGCCCTGCTTTTGTCATCCAGGCAGAGCCTTTCCAAGCAGTGTGGAAGACTTGAGAGTCTACCCAGTCCAGCTTGGCTCCTGAAGTGTGTTGTCATGAAATACATAATATAGTTAATGTACGTAGTTAAGAATTAAAAAAAATATATATTTTTTTCATTAAATCATAAAAAAAAAAAAGAGGGCATGGGACTATCAGTTAAGATGTTGTTTGAATCTTCCTTTGTCATACTACTGAGGCAGATGCTTAACTTCAGTTTTGAAGGCAAGGTTTAAAGTGATCAGATGAACTTAGGCCTCCCACCCCCAATACAAAGATGTACACCTTATATTAAACCTGAAGCAGTTTTTTGTAAATCAAGATGAGAGGTTTGGTATCAGATTCTGCAAATGCTTTCCACTGGCACAGATGTCTCAACAATTTCAGCGGGAGTTCTGCGCACAGATTTAAATGCATGTGCTGATATTGCCAGATTGGTGCTTACTTTTGAATTTGAGATAAATGAATTCAAATTCTAAATCTTTTCATCGATCTGAATCAAGAATGTGCTGTGGATGGGATTCTGCTGAGTATTTTTAAATTGTCAAATACATATTATGCACTGACTTCTCTGCAGTGAGTTAAATGCTACTTTTCATTTACTTTGACCTTCCTCTCATTTAAAACCACAGGTTAGTTTTGGCAAGTGTTAATAGCTATTAAATGATTGGTAATCTGTTTTTAATATGATCCTAGTTCAAGTTCAATATGAATAAACATATGGCTTAAATGAAACCTGATGTCTTCCTGCTTCATGCAGGGAAGTGCTGCAAACCACAGGGCAGAGATTGAGAGATTTACACAACAGCAAGCATTAAAATACAAAAAGAATGGACATCAACCATTTTCTCTTCATTTGTTGATGGTTCCCTTGGAGCTGAAGCAGGCAGCCAGCAGCTAGCTGAGCTGATCGTGCACATAGTGGAAGTTAGTCTACAACAGAAATTGCATAGAGTTAGAACACGTCAGTATTTACTATCAGTGTTTCCAGGCACGGTGATTTTTCTGAAGTTTCATTTCCTCACATCATACGATGTCATGAAATTACTATAAGTTATTATTCATTTTTTCCCCGTTTTCTATGCTGTTTAATTCTTATGCCTTGGAGAAACACTAGATAGTTTCAGAGAATAAGTTGATATTAGGCTTATCAGCTGAACTGCCAGTCATCAGAAAAGTAACCGAAATTATCTTGAAAAAACACATTTCCATTCTATGCAAGCACTGCAATGTTGGAAGTTGGACTCCACCTTCTTTAACAGTTGTTATCAGCACTGGTGGTTCAACCCACTTTCTCAGATGGGTCAAGAGCCTGGTTATCATTGGCCTGCATGGAAGTTTTGCATGCATTTGTTGTCTCAGGGATTACCAATGGCTATTAGATACAAGAATTTCTTCTCTCCTAAAATGGCAGTAGTTTTGAAGCAAAACATTCACTTTTCACATAGTCGTCACATTTCCTTGAAAAAATACATTTTTACAGTGATAATAACAGTGGATAGAAGATGAGATTTTTGGATCAGGTTTTTTACAAGCCCATGCAGGGGAAAAAAAAAAAAAAAAAAAAAAAAAAAAAAAAAAAAA
>NW_024962264.1:25324707-25351339 GCF_019238085.1 Lagopus leucura
AAAAAAAAAAAAAAAAAAAAAAAAAAAAAAAAAAAAGAGGCTGGATTTGCAATTTGACTTTGTGATGTACTTCCACAACAGTGGAGGGGTCTGTGTTGGAGCCCAGTGTAAATGCCAGCTTTGATGCCTGCAGATCCAACCGCCACAGATCAAGTCTGTGTTGCAGGAGAACACTGCATAGCAAATGCATTTAGTGTGCATTGATCTAATTTAATTTGTTCCCATTTAGGGTTTGGGGTTTTTTTTTAGCTTTTGTTTGAGATTGATTTCCTTAATGCCTTGCCACTGTGACCAGTACCTTATAAAAATAGTAAGCATAAATAAGTACAGCATTAGAGCAATCCAGATTAGGCATGTCCTGTGCTTGGCGTGTTGACTTGTAATTGTGTTTCTCTCACCTCCTGCAATTTGTGACCTCTTCTGAACTCTTGCCAAGTTATTCATAACCGCCTGCACTGCTGCAGCAAGGCCAGCACACAAACTGCCTCGCTTGCCCAATGCTGTAGCCTTTGCCAGTTTTGCAGCAGCACTGATTCATTGGCACTGCACTGGCTCCTCGTACCTCCCCTTGGGCAGCCCTTTCCATTGGCAAGCCCATACTCTACCTCAGAAGAGTATTTCTGCTTGAAGTCAGAGGTCGTGTCTTAAAATACAGGAGAGGAGGGGAGGAGAAAATCAATGTGTCATCTACGGATGAGGCAAAAAGGAGAAATGGGAAATCCTTTATCTGGGTAAGATCTAGATCTTTTTTTCCAGAGATTTCTTGTACATACGCTAACAAGTTCTGGCTGGTGAAGAGACTTCTAAAGCAAGCAGGAATGAAGCAAGAAGATTAAATAGTGCATTGCATTGGGAAATTTGTTACAGACAGGAAATGGAGCTGGGACCATTACTGGGCTCTGCTCTAGCCCAGGGAGGATATGTAGCACCATCCTCTGACGTTTGTCAAACTGGGAAAAGGACAAAGCTGTGTGTGTGACTGCTGGGGCCTCTGACTTGGCCTTGTGTCATCTTCTGCAGAAATTACCCTCCACTGTCATTTTGTTGTATCACATGGTGATGTTGAGCAGAGGGTCAGGATGGGTGTTGGTGCAAATCCTGAAGTTCAGGATGTGTGCGTCATTTCTCGAATGCTCTGGGAAGCTGCAAGCATATCTGCCAAGACCCAATCTCAAAAGGAGATTGGTACAGTGGTCCCTTTACTATTTGTTAGCTTCCCAGCTCAATTATTTTAAAAACTGTCTTTTAAAGTATTTCCTTCTAGAGAATGAATTTATCAGAAGTGAAAGTGTGACTCTATTTGCTCCATTTAACAGCCCTGCAAACATCTTCTGAGAGGGTCTGGGCTACTGGTGGGACCACTGGAAAAGGGGTAACGGCTTTAAGTTGCACCAGAGGAGGCTGAAGTTGGGTATTAGGAAAAATTTATTCTCGGAGTGGTGAGGTGTTGGCGCAGGCTCCCCAGAGAGGTGGTGGAGTCAGTGTTCCTGGAGGTGTTTGAGGGATGTGGTCAGAGGGGTATGAGTGGGGGTAGATTGGTGGTTGAACTAGATCTTAGATGTCTTTTCCAACCTTAATGATTCCATGATTCTAAAGAAAGGACAGAGGTAGACAGGGCTGCGTGACTGCCTTCAACATGGACCTGGCTGAAGGAGCTCTGGATGATGCCATTGCATACAGAAATAGCAGCCAGAGGCACGTGTCTGATTTAACTCCTTGGGACAGTTTCTCTTCCATTAATGAGGGATTTGATGCTTGTACATAGCTTCATACATAAATGGTCAGCTCGATCCAGCTTATGCTACTTGCCTGGAAGATGCTGGGCAAGCCCAATCCTCTCAGGCCGTGGGAACAGCGGGAGGATCAGGTCAGCGTCCAGTGCGGCAGCCAAGGCGCTGCAGCGTCGCTCACCCTCCCCTCGCTCCCCCTTGGCCTTCCCTCCATACCGCCGGGCTGCGCTCCGCCCGGAGTCGTCGGGGCGAGGTCTGCGCCGCTCCGCCTCCGGCGCTCCGCCCTCTGCCGGCCCCGCAGCCGCTGGAGAGCGGCGTCTGCCAGAAGCGGCAGCGCGGTGCGGCCGGAGTGCGGGCGGACGCCTGCGGGTAGGTCTGGGGGCTGCGTGTACGTGTGCCGTTGTGGTACGGGTGGGACGCGGTGCTGCGGCGGGGGGGGGGCTGGAGGTGAGACCCAGATATTTGTGAGAACAAATAGAAAGTGTTGATGGATCAGGGGCTGGAGTCCCATCAGAGAGGAACGCTTGCTGAAAACCTGGAAGTTTCTTTTCACGAGCTTGTTTAACTGGTGGTGAAGGCAGGAAGGAATTGTGCATGGATTATGTTGCCAGTTTATGCTATGTGTCATCTTAGATTTTAGAGCTGACGGTACCAAGCAGGTGGGTTCTTCCAGTTGCATTTTACTACCTGGGCTCTTCGGTTTTGATGTTCCCTTTGGAAAAGTTGCTACCAGGCTTCATGCTTAAAACTCAGTAGAACTGGTGTCCTCTGATCAGCTGCGAAAGAGTTCTGTGGCATTCGGAGCTGAAGATGCTTGTCTCTGCTGATGGCAGGGATGCTTTGTGGCTCTCAACTTTCCGGAGCACCAAGCGCTAGGTGTCGCAGAGAGGAGAGGCATAATAAGCACCACATGGTTCTCGTGCTGCAGAGCCTTTCTTTCTGAATTGAAGGGCTTTAAAGTTTTTTTTTCTTTTTTTTCTGAGGGGGTGGGGTGGGGTCATAGAGTCCTTACAGTTGAAAAGGGCCTTAGCAAGATCATTTAGTCTAACTGTTGAACCATCATGAGTTTGCAGTCAGTTTGTGCTGCAGTGCTGGAGCAGTGTTCATTTGGGCTGTTTTGATTTTAACAGAGTCATCACGGGTAGAAAATGTGGTAGGAGTTCTGTGCAATGACTTACAAACAGATGAGTTTGTGGTAGCACAGTCTTGGCGTGGGTGTGTTCTTCCCACTGCATCCCTGTTCATTCTGTAGAGCTCCTTTCATTTGTTGTGATCGTTCTCCCCCATTTGCAGAGATTAGTGTCAGAGCTTCAGCTCTGAGCTGTCAGAGGAGATTTAGTTTAAAGTACAGTCTTGACAAGACAGCCATCGGCTTCTGGAGGTAAAGATGATCTAAGCTGTTTATTTGTATCTTCATGCAGTGTTCTTAAATGAAAAACTAATTCTGTCTAACTCAGCATGTTTCTATTTTCTTTGCTCTACTGTTTTTTTGCTGTTCATACGGACAGTACAGAAAAAATGTTCTCTGCTGGAATGGAGCAGATGTGTTTCAGTGACAGAGACAGAACTTTCATCTGCTCCTGCTTTAGAATCCTTTCCAAAATGTTGGCGGGTATGCAGGTGTACTTTGCATGCACTGACGTGCATTCTTTGCTTGGTGTGGTTTTGTGGGACTGAGCCACAGCACCTAAAAAACACTTGGCTGCAAAATGACCTTGCTAACAGAAGTTCCAGAGCACATTTTGCAGCTGCAGTTGAGAAAATCTGTTGTTTGGTGGGCATGGTGATGATGGGTTGACAGTTGGACTAAATGATCTTGGAGGTCTTTTCCAACCTTAATGATTCTGTGAATCTCTCAATTAGGAAATATTTCTTCTCCAAAGATATGGTAAAGTATTGGCACAGGCTGCCCGGGGAAGCCATACAGTCGCTGCCCGTGGAGGTGTTCAAAAGCCTGGAGATGTGGCAATGAGGGACATGACATGGTGGGGATAGGTTGGTGGTTGGACTAGGTGATCTTAGAGGTCTTTTCCACTCTTAATGATTCTATGATTGGCAACCAGGAGGCCAAGACTATTTCCAGCCAAAAGCTAATGTTAATTTCTCCTCTATTACAGCTGCTGTGAGAAAAAAAGCATTAAAGAATCCAAATCCCTACTTCTAGAAACATGTGTAGGTTGTGCTTAATGTGCTGATGGGACCATGGAAACAATAGAGCTCAGTTTCCCTAGGTGGCTCTGAAATAGCAGAATGTGACTCAGATCCACATGCATAGAATACTTTGGTTTTGATTCATTGAAACACATCTTCTCTCCACAGTAAAATGTTCCCTGTGTCACTTGCCCCTCCCATGGGGCTAGGTGTTCTGCTTATACCTTGTCGCATTTGACAATAGGGCCAGAAATACCAGGTCATACACCAATGGAGAGAGGAGCCTGGGATGTTGTGAGTTGGCATCATTCCGTGCATTGAGGTGTTGAGATTCATAACCAATAAGACAGAGGATAAATATGCTTGAATCAGAGTGGAATATTTTTGGAGATAATTGCTCTCGCCAGGTACCAGGCCAGGTGCTTTCTGCTTGAAAGCAACAAGCTGACCTGACTGTACCTGCCCATCAGAGCTGTGAGTTGATCTTCCCTTATACATCCTTCAGAGATTGTAATGCTCTTTACTAGTGTTTATGAACATCCTTTCACAACACAAGCTGGTGTGTGTTTGCTAAATGCCATATCTATCGTGTGTTGATCTGAAAGGTGCAGACCTTTCCAAGGCAAAGTAGCAGGTTGGTTGCAGAGTCCTAGGATCCTCCTTCCACTGAGACCCATTGCTGCTCTAGAAATCTCTGATTGATATCCAGCTAAGATACAGAGGTATCAGGCAAGTACCACTGGCTTGATGAAGAACTGTGTTTGCTCTTAACTGCCAGAATAGGACCACCCTTTTTATCTTAAGCCTACATTTATTTTGCTTGTTTGTCTTTGTAACCTGCAGAAACTGTATGCAGATTTCTTCAACCAACTGTAGGTCTGTTACTGCTGGTAAAAAATTCTGTACCATTCATGGAAACACCAGTTTTCACTAAATGCAAGATCAGAGATTACTTGAATCTCTTACCTCAAACCAGCATCCAAGTGGAAAAGTGATGTTTGATGATGAGGTTTTAGGTAGAACCAGTTAAATAAACTTAAATGTGTACTGTTATTTAACACAATTTGAGCTTGTTGTAAAATTACAACCTGTGTGTCTGTTCTAATTATGAAAGGGGATGATGTTCTCTTCTTAGGCATGCTGTAGGTTTTGTCGTAAGACCAAGCATGGATGTCTGCAAACAGCTTTTGAATTCAAAATATGTCATGGTGATGGGTTGGACTTGATGATCTTAGTAGACTTTTCGAACCTTAATGATTCCATGGTTCTGTGATGTTTTGATGAGGTTGAGGGAGGAACCATGTCAAGAGAGCTTCGTGCTCATGGATAGGACTATGCTCCTTGGCATTAATGTGGTGTGATGCACCTTCTGTGCCCTTTTGAAAAAAGATGTTGGAACTTAATGAAAGGAGGTAACCCCACACTAATCCCTCGCTGTCAAGGAGAGGAATGTGGTAATGAGAAACTGAGGGACTCTAGTAAAGCCACCTGAGGGGTTTTTAGTAGAGTCAGAAGATCCAGGCTCTCAGCTGCCATGTCTGGGCACTGAGATGATGCTTTTTGTGGTTGATTGTGGACACATGTGTAAACGGTTAGGAAGCTCGTTATCACTGTGAGCTGGTTCAGATCCACTCTTTACCACTGATCCTTGCAGATAAAAGTCTGGTTTTTTTGGCCTTGGCATCTGAAGTGGGTTAGGCTTATAGAAGCTCATTGCATAAAATGGATTGTATCTTTCAAGGCTGTTGGGAAAGCCACTCCCAACTCCATCAACAGCATCAATTTTCTGTTTTTTTTCACTTACATGAGGAACAGAGCAGAGGCTGAGTTGGAAGCTTGTGGGAGGCACAAAGGATGGTATGGAAATGATGGAGAGTTGGAGCTCTGATTCACTGGTGGGGATGGCATAGCATGGATGGCATCAGCTCCCAGCTGGCCACCCCACCCCACTCTCCATTCCTTGACAGCTGAGCCACTCTGAATCACCTGCTGAATCACTGTTTCCAATGTGATGTTTTGAAGGAAATCATCACTGCTGTTGGCTTGCCTTAAAACTCCTGACTGCAAGCTGCACGAGTTCATCAGCTGATGGGGAGAGCTCAGCTGATGGATAGCTGCTCCAACCCGTAGAACTGTAGGGAGCTGGTGGAAGGAGCTTGACAGAGCTGGTGTGCAGCTGCCTGCATGCAAAGGTGGGATTCATGGGTGAGCTTCTTCTCCTTGGTGTTTAGATCTTTACAACTGTAATATTCAGTAATCCAAATAGAACATATGGCAGTACTCTTCTGTATGTCTCTGGGTGCAATTCATGTGCCTTTGAAAACCTCACTCAACTTCAGCAAGTAAAAGGAAGCAGGAACAGCACGCTTGAGTTTTCTTTGCATTAAGTATGCTTGTGCTCTTATTTCAAAGCTCTGAATTTTGCCATCAGCATTTTCAGCTGATTTCTTAATGCTCTCTGTTGGACAGCCAATAAACTGTCTGTTTTGCTTGATGATATGTGACTGAATTAAATACAACTGAGGCATAGTCAGCTTGTGCGTTGGTTTGGTTTTAAAGAAAGTGCTTGGAGCAAAGTCCATTAATGATTTTTTTCAGAACGAAATACATCCTAGGACATTTTAAAAAAAAAAAAAAAAAAGTGTTTTTTTTTTATAACATGATCCCAGCATTGGTTGTGTACTGAAACTTCTTTAAGTCCAGCTATCTGCTCATAAATTTGGGTAGGAAGGAGTAGCTTTGTGTGTTGTCTGTTGCTAAAGATGGGTGGTATTTCATGGCATGCTTTGGCTGATCTGATGCCTTTGCATGTGCTTTTCCATTTAATTCACTCTGTGAATCACTTGAGCTTTACAGAATCACCATGGAGTGTGCAGTGGACTGAACTTTTCTAGACTCTTTAGAGGCTTGTGACATACAGTTCCTGCTGTGCAAATCCATCGTACTGCTGATAACAGATGCTTGGGTGGCTCGTGTTTTAAATCTCTCCTCTGACTCAGGAAAAAAAGCAGAATGTGGGGTTATCAAAGGGATTTACAGATTGAAACAAGCACATTAATGGAAGGATTGGTTTTGTCATGAACTAAAATTGAAGAAAAATGTTAAAAGGGCTCTCATTGCTTTTTCTGCCCTATGAAAGCAGAGCACGGGTAGAGAGTGGAAGGGGGGCTGGTCCTTGACATGTGGACCTTCAGCACAGGATGAGCTTCTTGGTTATCTTCCATTTTCTGTCCTTGCAGACTGAGAAATTCAAAGAAGGTTTAATGCTCCTAGGATCCTGAAACTTCAGTTTCGAGTGACTCAGGCTCTGCCTGGTTACTGTGCCAAGGTTCTCATACATGAGCTATTGGTCAGCAGCAGTGCATCTGACCTTCCCACATATCAGCTGGCTCTATTTTTAAAAAGAATGAAGAAAGCATTCCTTTCCGCATTCAGGAGGAAAATGCCTTTTATTGCAATCCACTTCCTGGTCTGTTTTTTTTTGCTTGCTGATGTTTTTCATTTGCAGCCTGTTGTTGCCTGGGCAGTTATTTTGAGAGCTTTACAAAATTGTTCGCCTTCTGCAGTTTCAGTGAAAGCTCGATCTGGTTTCTTCTGCATCCTCTCTGCCTACAAGATACAGCTAATTAGACATGTTTCTGAAATATTTCTTGAGAGAAAAACAATGTAGGATCTGTAAGTTGAAGTCAGAATTATACGACAAACCAAAGATACATCAGGGAAGAATTGCAGGAAACAAAGTTTGAGCAAGTACTGTTCCATGGTGGTTTCTGTGAGTAAGGTGTATGAAATGCTGATCAAGGAGTTGTCAGAGTTCTTATCTTTGTAACAGTTTGAGCTGTAGGATTTCACTTCACCTTTCAGATGCTTTGTAAACAGAGCAAACACGCCCAGGATCTATGGAATGCAAAGCGTAGTCTCTGTGTGTGGTATGCTTTGTTCTGGGGAGTCTGGAGTCAGTGCATAAAAAGCAGCACAATTTTCACCAACATTTTAGAACTACTTAGGACTGAATGTTGTTGCTGAACTCCTAAACCATACTTCATTCCTATACCTTGCAGCAAGCCTCATTCCTTCTTGCTTGTGCTTTCTCGTCTTAGTGTAGACTGTTAAGATTCATCATCCCTTGCCATAGCCCAAGTTTGTAACGGCCTCCTTTAAGAACACTTGGGGAAGTGTAATCCTTCTTATGTGTGGTTTGGGGTTTCTGACGTGTATGGCAAAGCAGCTCTTGGGGATGTGATTGCATGTTTGAGGTTTGCACTGTGTGTATAAGGAGGTGTACTTCAATCACATAACAAATGCTGTTCGAAGTCAGAGTGATCTTTACTTACCTTAATGCCCAAGATCTCATGTTCTCTGTAATGATATCAGCTGTGGAAACAAAAGTTTTATTTCTCTTTCCACAATCCATGGTTACTGACTGCTCTCTGTCACAGAAGAGCATTGCTTAGCCAGGAAATTATTCCACTGCTCTTTCCTTCAAGTCAGATCAAGTTGGAATTTAATAACAACTTTAAAAGACAACACTTGTTGCCTTTTTTAAAAAAGAGGTGAAAAATAAGTGTTTTGCGTGTTAGAAATAGCCAAATGCTGTCTCTAGTAAAAAGTTCCCATTTTAACTCTCAGGATGTTTTTCATTCAAATAATCTTTTCTTGCTGATTGTCTAATTGCTGCTTGTCAAATAGTGCACTGTTGTGGTTTACTAATCTTTTCAGGTACTAAGATATGTCTGCTGCATACGCCAAGACTTTGTGGACCAGATTCTGTGCTCTGACTGTTGTTTCCACTCAAACTACTCTGAGGGCAGAGTTGGTGCTATGGATTTAGCTCCTGAGCTTCTTAGAATTAAGCAATGCTGCTTTGTATCTTCACCTCCCTTTGAGAGACAGCAAAAGGGTCTGGGTACTTGACGAACCCTGCTGGACAACCACATGTGTTGTATGAATCATCCTGTTGGCTGTGCTATATTTCTCTCTGTCACACTTTGATATCATCCCTTTTCATCACGTGGAGAACGTATCCTGGCTCTTGTTCACTTACAAGTGAAATGCTCAGAGCCCAAATCTGGGGCATACAGAACATCTCTTCCCTTGTGCAGCCTGGCATCTCACTGAAACAGAACTGAGCCGTCTCCATCAAGTAGCTTCCAGAAATAGACAGCAAACAAGTAAGCCAATATGTGCCTTGCAGGGCCATCTTTTTGGAATTTTATTTTAGTGTTACGAATCAGGATATCTATAAACGACGTCAGGATATTTTTCTTTTCTCTCGATCCAGGCACTAGGAGGCTCTCTGTGCCTATATGTGCAGTGTAGTTTTTTCTAGAAAAAAGATCTGTATGGTTCTAGGAGTAATTGTACTAAGAGCTAGAGGACTGCAAGCTTCAAAAAGATCTCCTCCCTTCTGGAGGAGTTAGTTATTAGAATTAGGCACTGCCTACTGATTTTTATGCAGAAAATCTGGTATTTTAGTGAGGAGTCATATATACTGTGCATGTGGATAAAAAGTTAGAGAAAACATTTCTGTGATTCTCACTTGTTTGGGTTTTTACCATGGTGGAAATTAGTAATGTGGTAGAAATGGTGGCTTTTCCCCAACCTGTTTATCACTTCAGCCTTTGATGAAGTCAGATACTACCTAACACTTTGCATGTTGGTGATGATTATATAAAATCATACAACCACAGAATCGTTTGAGTTGGAAGGGACCCTTAAAGGCCACCTAGCCCATCTCCCCTGTAATGGACAGGGACTCCTACAGCTCCATCAGGTGCTCAGAGTTCATCCAGCCTGACCTTGAGTGTCTCTATAGGGATGAGGCTTTGACCACCTCCCTGGGCAGCCTGTTTCAGTGCCCTGCCACCATTTCTTCCTTATCCAATCTAAATCTCCCCTTTTTTAGTTTGAAACTACTTCCCCTTGTCTTATCACAACAGACACTTCTGAAGAGTCCCTTTCCTAGTCAGTCCTGCACCTTGCACTCTTACACTGTAGCATGTGTATTTCCTTTATATTTTCTTCCTATGATTTACTTCTCCCCAGTTCATCAGGCTGGCAGGAACTGAATTCCCTGGCTGAACAGCTGCACACAGTGACTAATGTGACTTTTCAGACACACTCTCCAATTTTGATGCAAATCTTTGTTGGCATCTTCAAAGTGGATTAGTACGGGTCATGCAGGGCAGGAGCTCTGCTCCCATCCCTCTCTCTGTCCTTGCAGCAGAGTTTGGCTTTCCCTTATTGTTTACTCACTGAATCCCTAAGTCTCGTGCTGCTCTGAATGCCTCAGTTGTGCAGCCACGCTGCCAGCAGCAGGAAAGCTTTGGCTCTCAGGTCTCCAGGAATCCAGCTAATAACTTAATAGCTTCTCGTCCCTACTCAGCTCTCTCTGCAAAGTGCTTTGTTGTAAGCTGGGAGCGCACAGATGGCAGAGTGCTGCTTATCTCCAGGCTGTCACATTGGGGTTATTCTCAGAATTGGGTGCCTTTACAGAGTGAGTTTTGCTGAGGTCTGCGGCTTTAGAGAACCTTTTCCACAAATAGGATTTGGTACAATGGAGAGAAAAGCAACAGCATCTGCACTCTCAATGGCTTGGGGGCACTACAGCTTTTTTCAGATACACTCTGTAGGAATTATCTCTACTGCTGTGCAATTGACCCAGGTTGTGATACTGTTTCTTGTTCTGTTTTGTTTTACTTTTTTTTTTTTTTTTTTTTTTTTTTTTTAAATGATCCCATCTTTTGAGTGTAGAACACCATCACACCTTCTGATAATTCTCTCTTCTGTGTGTGTCTCTCTCCAGGAAAGGATGCCACAGACACCTCCCTTTGCAGCAATGTTTGACAGCAGCGGCTACAACAGGAATCTGTATCAGTCAAAAGAGGATGGCTGTGGAGGACTCTATTACCACGATAACAACCTCTTGTCAGGGTCTCTGGAAGCTCTGATCCAACACTTAGTGCCCAGTGTAGATTATTATCCTGATGTAAGTATGAGATGTTGCACTGGAACCACATTGTTCAGAATCAACAGAAACTGGACATGAGAGCAACTGTCATTTGAGAGTCTTTGGCCTGTCCAGAGGCATGTGTGCCTTGAGGTTTTTTAATATATCTTTTAGAAAAGAAGAATGATACCAAAAAGTCTTGGGGACAGGATGGCTAAGGGATGAACTATGTCACTTTTTGTTGAAAATCTGGCTGAATACATAACTCTGCTTGATTTGATAGATGAATTTACAGTTCCAAGGCAGGACCCTTACAGCTCCAAGACAGAACTGTCCTTAAGCTCTTGGTTATCCACTAATGCTCAGTGTAAAATATAAAAATGAAGCTATTTATGTACCGATTAGTCAAACGTTATATGTTTCAAGCTCTGAGAACTGGAACGTTGTAAGTTTTGTGGTGGGTGTCAAATACTGAACTACCAGCAGCATGGGAGTGGATTGAATAATTCAAATATACATCTCGCAGTGAGTTCAAGTAATTATATGTGGAAAGCCGAGGCAAAATAAGGAACCTTTTCTTCTAGCCCCAGAATGATGAGTTACTATTTGTTCTGTAAAATTAAACTTTGTGTGAATTGCTTTATCTAGAGAAGCACGGGAACAATCAATATCTGTGTTGATAGTCAATGTAGATTGGACTTGCGGCATTAATTTTATTCTCTTGTTGGACTAGAAAGAGTTATGTCATAAGGCACTGGCTCTTGCAGAGGTGTACTGTAGAGCAAGGGAGATGAGCTGAAGTTCTGGGTAATTTCAAGTACTAGTCCTGTAAGAACACTGTGCACAAAAGCAGAGCTAAACCAGCCCAGTCCTGCCTTGTTTTGGTTTAATCTTACCTAATTTGGCTCAAGCGTGATGGTGCAGCACTGAGTCTGGAGCAATGACAAGTGTTCAATTAAGTGATTATTGCTGTAGTAATAGCACTCGGTACAGCCAAATGCAGTTTTGTTCTGCAGATACTAAAATGATTTGTCAGGAGCAGATTTTGAGAAATTGTAAAATGGTGGTGATTTACCCCTTAATCTGTCTTTCTCTTGTTTGCAGAGAACATACATCTTCACCTTCCTTCTCAGTTCACGCTTGTTCATGCATCCCTATGAGCTTATGGCCAAAGTTTGCCACCTGTGCATTGAGCAACAGAGACTAAGTGAGCCTGGCCAGGACAAGGTAATAATCACTCACTCTGAGAATCTGACCTTTAGTCACTAACATCTGCGGGAAATCTCCTCTCTGCTCAGACCATCCTGTGCATTGCTGCTGCTACACTTTTCATTTTACCAATGCAAGGGACAGAAATAAAAGTGATGGTTATTAATGGCACGTTCTGCAATATTTGCTTTTGTTTCAGTATTCCAGATGTATTAATGTGTAGTATCAAAATGTTGGAAAGATGTAACGATGAATTAAGCACATGAATGGGGGCTTCACTGACGTGTGCATTCTTGTTTCAGTCTTCGTGGAGTGGCTTAGCTTGCTGGCCACTCACTCACATGGGAATGCATTTTTTTCTTTCTGTGCATTCATATAATGTATAGTGAAAAGGAAACAGAATGTGGATGTTGTAATAAAGCCTTGCTGGCAGAAAATAACACAAATTAAGATACTTGAATCCTTGCCCCAGTTTTTCCCTGTGATGTACTGTACATACATACATAAGCGGTGAATGATGCTTACCACTTCGATAGTTGATAATCATAAATTACGGAACCACTAATGTATGTCTTGCTCTGTGACATTCTAATAGTGAAGGGAAAGCTTATGGATATAGATATTCTAAATTTTCCAGTAACCTGGGACCTAATTTCCAGCCCATTTAAGCTTTTCATTGGCCTTAATGGGTATTGACTCTGGCCTGTAATCCAATGAAGATTTAAATTAAGCTTAAAAAATTAACTGACCTTCATACCCTTATGCTCTGCTGTATTTTGCAAAAAGGAATTCTATTTCTTTTGGGTTAGCTGTGTTGTGTATTGCTTTTCCTCATAATGCTTCTCCTTTGTATTTTCAATTAGAACCGAATACGAAAAATTGCTCCCAAAATCCTGCAGCTCTTGACAGAATGGACAGAGACATTTCCTTATGATTTTCGGGATGAAAGAATGATGAGAAACTTAAAGGAGTTGGCACAAAGAATAACCAGTGGTGATGAGGTAAGTTACCTGTGAACAAAGTTATTAGATAAAATGCTATGATGCTGTGCATTTGTTATTGTTAATAACATGGTATGGCTCTGGGAGATTAAGCTAACTTGTTACAATGGTTTTGAAGGCAAAAAGTGCTTTCCCATACCTAGTCTAAGAAGAAACTTTATAGCAAAAGCAGACCCTCTTCAAAGCAGAGGCAGGGTTCACCCCATCCCTAAAACCGTGAAACAATCACACAGTGTGCAGACAAGCACAACTTTGTGGAGGTTTATATTTTTCATTTTTAATTATTTTGCTTGGAAGAAGCCAGATAAAGTATTAGGAATCTTTGCAGGTAGGGAAATCCCTACCTGTGTGGTGTGAGTAACATTTGCTGGAATCAGGCCTCTGATCTTTATGTCAGTGGAGTAGTTATTGCAGTCTTGGGAAATAATTTTAAAAGAAAAACTGGATCAAGAAGAGTCATCTCGTGTTTAAAGGATTGGATCTGGATTCAGTCTGTTGTATTCCTTCTTCTGAAAGAAGTGCATGAGAAAATCACTTCATCTTTTACTAAGTGCTGGTTCTCAGACCAAAGTAAAGTTTCATGGAGGTCTTATGAAATACTCTGCTGTTTAATTGATACTTGTCTTTTAAATACTGAAATAAACTCAAACAAAATTCAAGGTTTATTTTCACTCAGTGGAAAGGCAGTTAACAAGGTTTCGACAAGCATCTCTTGTAGCTGGCACAACTTCAAGATTGCAAAAGACATTGGAGTGGCGTTTGGAAGAGCTATAAACACAAAGAGCAATTGCTAAATGGCATCATGTTTCTAGCCTTCTTCAGCTTAATGTTGCATACATAAGCTGTTAAATAATGATATGAACAAGGCACCAAACAACCTGTTAACAAGCTTCAATAGGTAAGCTCTACTGGGAGGAGTTGTGAGTGCTGCCAAAGCCTGAAAAGTCCTTGAGAGACTATAAATAAGGGTGGAAAAGAACAAACATAAAGTTATTTGGCAACTGAGGTACATTTCTGTATCTGAAATTCTGTATGTGAAAGAGAGGAGGAACAAAAGAAGAGAGGTAAGGGGACTGAGATGCAGTATGGAGTATAAATGAAAAAGAGCAAACACAAGTTTAGAGTTGCTACAAGATATCTCTAAAGGGGACTTTGGATTGTGGACGGAACAGGTTTGCTTTTGCCATGGAGGCATCTTTCCCATAGTGTTGCTTTGTTTGTTGATATTCTTTTAATAGGAAGATAAGAAACTGCTGTTCAGATTGAGGAGAAGCAGTAAGATGGAAAATCATCTACTGAAAAGAAAGACAGAAGCTGGACAAGCTATTAGAAAATGATCCGTGGGCAGCAGTCTTACTCTGACAGGGAGCTACAACTTTCCCTAGCTTCCAGGCTGCATGTCCATGTGGCTTCAAGTTTTCCCTTAGAACAATAAAGGGAAAACAAGCGTTGCAGTAAATTGACTTGCATTATTGTGAACTGCATGTAACAGCAAATGGCAACTTCCTTGGTCCTGCTTTTCTGCAGATTGCTTGGATTTGTTTTTGTGAGTCATTAATTTGAAACAGCCTGTTCCAGTTCACCTGCCTTTTACTTGCAGCCTCCTATTCCACTTCCTGAATTATTGTGCTCCACTGCTAAGAGCTATCACTGAGAATCCAGCTAAAACCATTCACTGTATGAAGATATTGTTCCACCAAGAAAATCTGTAGGATATTGAAACATTATTATTGATTTCTTAATATGTTTTTTTTAATCTCTATATTTCATGCCATTGCTGCCAGTTTTCTTCTCACTGTCCTGAGTGGTCATGCATGTGAAATATTTCCAGATATTGTTCTAGTTCCTTTTATTGCTTAACTGACCTTTGTTTCAAGTTAGGCCTTATGGAGCTTTTCACATCAGTTGCCTGATCCTTGTCTCCAGTTGCCTGATCAGTTCCATGAAAATGCTGCTCAGTGTCTTTGTCTGTAAAAAACACTTGGTGGGTAGATGCAAAGCCACAGCAAAGCCACTCCTGTGCTGTTCAGCTCTCAGGAGTTTTAAAATATGACTAAATATCAGTATTGTTCCTTCTATCAACAGGTACAAGACTTGTCAGGTATGGTGCAAATGGAAAGCGGTGCTTTTTTAAAAAAAACCTTAAAATTAAATAAAATAGATTCGAGTTTAGGATTATCATAATTAAATCTCCCTAATTTCAAACTCTTGTTGCTGCAGCAATGTAGGATCTAAGAGACAAGTTAGTCAGAAGGTGTCCAAATAAACTGGAAGGTAAACTTGTTTAAGTATCATCTACCAGGAAAGAGGAGTGTGTAATGTTTTGGGTTCAATTAAAAGTTTAAGGAACAGGATACTGCAGGCTAAGAGCTCAAGTTGCCTTGTTTTTGCGTGGTCATGCAACACAAGAATTCAGGTAGTTCAGCTTCACGAATTCACCAGTTTTCTCCCTAGTTTGGTTATCAGTTCTGGGTTGACGTAAACCACAAATTCACATGAGGTTTATTGGTTTTGTTTGAAGATTAGCCCACTGATTGTCAGGTGGTTTTCACAACAAGCCAATGTTCATCTGAAGAGTTTCAGATGCATTTTTTGTCTCAGTCACCAGCTGATCTAGAACACACTTCATAAAGTTCTCTTACATCATACTTCAGAAAAATGGGAAAGGAAAAAGGCCAGTGAAGCACACTTGTCTGTAGAAAATAAAAACACATAGAGACCAGAATGCAATTAGTTACCACAGTACAATCCAAATTCAACCTTGGTTGAATACCACTGACCTCAAGAATGAATTTGACCCAAAATAGTGCTGTTTATTTGGTTAAATTTGGAAATACTTATAGCAGCTTTGGAGAGAAGGTTGAATTCATTAGAATATGGGAAAAGTTCATGTGTTTGATTGCACAGTATTTTGCTGCTAGTAGGTTTTGGATGCTCATTTTTTCAACTACTTATGTTTTCCATCAATAGCTGTAGGCTGGTGTCTGGAATTTGGAAGAGGGGCCTTTGGGGGTCTGTTAAAGAGCTTTGCATCAGCATCAATCTGCTTTGATGTCATACAGACTTTAATACTGTCCTCTTCCATCTTGAGAACGTCTTTTGATTGTTTCATGTCACAGATGTATCGGAAGAACGTCCAGCAGCTCCTCCAGAACCTGCTTCGAAAGCTCGCGACTGTTAGCCAGTATGAAGAAGTACTTGCAAAAATCAATGCAACGTCCACAGATCGCCTCACAGTCTTAAAGACCAAGCCACAGTCCATCCAGAGGGACATAATCACTGTCTGTAATGATCCCTACACATTAGCTCAGCAGCTGACGCACATAGAGCTTGTGAGTTTTATTTTTTTCCAGTGTGGTTTTATCCTTCTCCTTTTGAAATGCAAGGTAACGGAGGATCTGACTTGATTGCTTGTGTGCTTTATTTAGGAGAGACTTAATTATATTGGACCAGAAGAATTTGTCCAGGCGTTTGTGCAAAAGGATCCTTTGGATAATGACAAGGTAATTTGGAGATCTGAAGCAGCTCTGAAATGTGACATTTAACATCTTAAATTGAAACGTCTTGTGAACTGCAAGTGAGGACCAGCAGAAGCTGGCTTTAAAGCAAAAATGCTTTAGTATTCATCTTAACAATTTTGTTTCATCAGTGCTTTTTCTTCCTGGAGCACGTCTCCAGGTGCTCCGGAAACTAGCAAACAAATTGCATCAGTCTAACTCATTTGCTTTTTTTTTTGTTTATTTAGACGAAGGGAAAAATTAATCCTGTGAATGTTTTCTTCTAGCGACCTTTGTGGTCTACAGCACAAAGTTGAGCTTAACTTTGGCTTTTGCATTACTCACTTTGAACATCTGCTCTTTTACTAAACTGAAGGTAGAGCAGCCATAAGTTTATATTTTGTTTTTCTGTGAGATGGTATCTCAAATATCTCAAAATTACTTTAATTTATTTAATTTAATAATAAGCAGATACTTACTTGCCATTGTTTGCTTAAGTCTATCCTGATTCTTCAAAGCATGCTGGTGGGACTAAGAGCATTCTAATGGCTTCTTGAGTGCCTCACTGGGTCAACAGCTCAAGAAGTGGTACATACCCAGATACTGTCAATTCTGCCTTACCTCTACGTTTTTTTGTTGTTGTTGGCTAATTGAGTTAATCCTGATCATGTTACGGTGTCTTGAGATGGAAAGACAAAAAGCTGAATGGTCCCTCTTGGGTGAATATTGTAGTAAGAACTGATTTTTTTTCCTCTGCAGAGCTGCTACGGAGATCGAAAGAAGAGCCGTAACCTGGAAGCATATGTGGAATGGTTTAACAGGCTCAGTTACCTGGTTGCAACAGAAATCTGTATGGTGAGCAAAGACTACTTCTGCTAAAATGTTTTGTTTAATCAGAACTGTGAAATCTTTTTTGCTGTGGTGATGTTATAGTGCATTAGGTCTTCTTGGAATGGGAATGGGTGTCGTTTCTTTTGGGGCTGTGTTAGTGCTGTTTCCTGCTAAGAATCATAAGCACATGCATTTCTTGCAGCCTGTGAAAAAGAAGCACAGAGCAAGAGTGATAGAGTATTTCATTGATGTGGCACGGGAATGTTTTAACATTGGGAACTTTAACTCCTTAATGGCTATTATTTGTAAGTATGCATCCTCAGATGTCCCTGTTTCAACCTGGGTAAATGAAGTGTGATACTTTTTACAGAAGTCTGCTGCTTAGCGTGCAGTTGGGAGGGGAAGTGGCAGTGAACTGCTAAGTGGTATTGTAGTATTATCTCTGTAAGGAACTATTTACTTTTTAGTGTACATCACAGGTAATTTTTCATTGTAACTCTTAGATTTCTACTTTTTGAACCAGACTTTGGTGCTAAGTTGAAATAGAAACTCCTGAAATATGGAATATTGATGTCTTCCATAGTTTCTACAACACCACAAATATCCAAGTGGTTTGAAAATTCCACACCCCTTTATATCTGACAGGAAACTATTGGTAGTATTTGTTGAAATGGGAAAGCTTCCCAGATACGTGGAATTTTCCATTAAATTTGTAAAAGGTAGAGTTGAGAGAATTTGGCTTTTTTACTGCATATTCATGTTTAACAAGACCAGGTGAAATAATGTCATAGTATTTTGTTAGAGCTTTTTTCTGCAAAATATGCTGATCTTTGTTTCCAATGTACGTTTATCACTGGACTTTTAATGAAATAGCAAGTCTGACTTCTGAAAATATGTATTATTGTTAATAGCTCCTTTGTATTAGAAATACTTAACAGTCTTAAATAATCTCCAAATTTCAAAATGCTCAATTTTTCTTATATCCAGCTGGCATGAACATGAGTCCTGTCTCTCGATTAAAGAAAACATGGGCAAAAGTGAAGACTGCCAAATTTGATATTCTTGAGGTAAGTTCAACCAATACTTGGATGCATGACGACTTGGACTGTTGTTAGCGTGCTACTTTCAACTGCTCTGAAGTGAAAATTTGGCTTCTTTTTGGCAAGTCTAATTCAGTATATATTTGCTCTTAATAGTGTAGGCAGCAGGAGCAGGGAGATGACTGTCCTGCTGTACTCAGCTCTGGTGAGATCGCATCTTGAGGGCTGTCTACAGTTTTGGGCCCCTTAGTACAAGAAAGACATTGAAGTGTGAAGTGTGTCCAGAGAAGGGCAGTGAAGATGCTGAGGGATCTGGAGCACAAGTCTTATGAAGAGTGGCTGAGGGAACTGGAATTGTATAGTCTGGAGAAGACTCAGGAGAGACCTTATCACCCTCTACCAACTACCTGAAGGGAGGTTGTGATGAGGTTGGGGTCAGCATCTTCTGGGGTAACTAGTGATAGGACAAATGGCTTCAAGTTGCATCAGGGGAGGCTCAGGTTGAATATTAGGAAAACATTACTCTCCAAAAGGGTGGTCAGGCACACACAGGCTGCTCCAGTCACCTTCACTGAAGTTGTTTAAGAAACGTGTTGATGTGTTCTAAGGAACTTGGTTTAATGGGCAACATTGGTGGCAAGATTAGATAATCTTTGAGGTCTTTTCCAACCTTAACAATTCTATGATTAATGGAAATTCCAGATAGTGTAATAACAATCTTTCAGCTGTCCTGTGCTTTTTCAACATGAAAAGAGCAAATGGAAGTAATTGTCTATCTTCTTCCAAAACCCACCTTCTAAATGGCAGTTTCGTAATTAAAATAGATAACCTCTTGAAAGGTAGATGTATAAGAGAAGGTTGGCATTGATTCACCTAATGCATTTTCTCTGAAAATGAAGTTTAGCTGTTGGCAGCCGCTTTGTCCATTCAGAGAAATTGATCTTGATTGCCAATTAATTTCAGGTAGTGGAGACCTTTGGCAAAGATTGTGTAGGGGCAGCAACATACAAATTTGTGGTATACTCAGGAAATTATTTACAGGTTAATTAGCTTGGTCTATATAGCAATTGTTTAACTCACTCTATAAGCAATATAGAGGCAGTGTAATGTTCATGACACAAGCATGAGGTGTTCATTAGTATCAAGAGATTTGGCTTGTGCTCTGGCAATGGATTAAAACTTCACAGGAAGCACCTTTACTTCCTGCACCCTTGGGTGGGAGATGGCCTTTTTTATGTCAAGGGTGACTGCAAAGCTCTTAATCAGCTCTTATTGTCACAGTCCTACTTCATTCAAACATATTATGCAGGCTGGGCTCTGCTGGTTAAGAATATGTTTTGTGATCTGTACAGTCATCCTGACCACTACCAGGTTTAGCTGCCTGATTTTCCTCTGCCATTGCAGCTGAGTCAGCTCTGAGAAATCAGCATATGTAGGAAAAGCAGAATATTACTGTTAAGACCCGCTGTTATATTAGTTCATGGCTTTGGTTTTTGAGTTAAAGATGAGCCAACTTCTTGGTGGAGAAGAAAATAAAAGGCCTATGATGCCTGCCTTTGTTTTCCTGCTGCCAACTTGTATTCGATCCCTTCTTGTCCTATGAGTGAATGTTTGTTTTGTTTTTTTTTTAAATCATGCTCCTCTTCTGATTGAAGGAAGAAATGAAAAGATGCCCCAGTTCTTTAAATGGCTCTACTTTAAAAGCTCTTGCTTTTTGAAACAGTTGCTCAAGTGAAAAGATGTTGTCTGGTGATGACACTGGCTCTCGGAAGCTCATTGTTTACATTTCTTCATGCTTTGTAGCATCAGATGGACCCTTCTAGCAATTTTTATAATTACCGGACTGCTCTGCGTGGAGCCACCCAAAGGTCTTTGACAGCTCATAGCAACAGAGAGAAGGTATGTTCACAAATGACTTGACAATGGGTAGAGATTAAATAAGCTCGTTAAGTTGCATGGTAAGCTTTTCTCTGGGGATTCTGATGTTCAAAGGTGCTGATAATTGCAGAAGGAAGAATAAGGAGAAGTGCTGATGAAAATGCTAGAGGACAAACTAGACACAGGAAGAATAATCAGTGGTTTCAAATAGACACAACTGGGCATCTTTCAGTTTTAAATTGCTTTAAAATCTACTAAGGAAAGAAAGACATTCTAAAACTGAAATATAGACAGATCTTGAGTCTAGATTCTTTGGAGTCTCTTTCCTGTACAGTGTTAGATGAGCATTAAATAAACTCTTAGACTTTCTTACTCAAGAAGGAGAGTTGAATCAGTTATTAGTGGGAAACAGCGAGTTAAAATCTCCTCTTACTTGTTTCTGGACTTGCTGCAAATTATGCATTAACAGGGGTGGCTTTGTTTCTTTGTTCTTCAAAATAAACTGGCTTGTGAGAAGTAAAGTGGATTTCGTCACACATGAATTGCGGTTATAGCTCTTGTGAAAAGGAGCCACCCATTCTTAGCTGCCACCCATAGAAGCAGTTGTTCATCAGCTACTTTTTTTTGAGAGTAAAGTGAGTTGTAAGACTTCAGAGAAAGAGCTCGCACAAATCATGAAATGTTGCAGCAAAGTCTTGCTTGGAGGTAGATATGGTGACATTTGTTTTATTCCCAGTTGCTACAAGGATGTCCAGCTATGCAAATTTTTGTGTGCAAATTAAAATAGTCATTTGAAGGACATAATGTTACAATGTTCTCCAAAGACAAATAGTTCTATTTGTTCAGTTGTGCTCTGTGCTTGAGCCAGTCAGTGCCAAGACTTGCTTGAACTCAGGGAAGTGTAGTTAGAAAGTCACTTACTGTTTTCCTAAGCACATCTCATAGCCTTAGTGAGCAAACAGTCAAGTGCCAACAAGTGCTTCAGTTCTGACCTTGAGAGACCCACGTGCCAAGGAAACTTCAAGATAATGGAAGCAGTTTGGTACAAAGCCGGAAAGGACACTACATGGACTAGCTTACCGTTCAAGGGAGAACTTTCATAGACAAACTTTATGCATTATAAAATGTAGCGCATGCAGAATTTTTGTTCAGTGAGAGAGAAGTAATGCAGATCTTATGTTATGATATTTTGCTTAGCTTTTGTACCACCTGACTTCTTTTGAATGTTCTCTGTAGAGCAGTTTATTTTCAGTCAGCACCGGACTGAGAGTAATTTTGTTCTTTCCTTAGATCGTGATACCGTTCTTCAGCCTCTTGATCAAAGACATTTACTTCCTCAATGAGGGTTGTGCCAATCGTCTTCCAAACGGTCATGTCAATTTTGAAGTAAGTAGACCACTGTGGCACCGAGTGGGGTTTTTGTATAGCATCAACCCACTTCAGGAGCAAACTCAATCACGATTATGCTTCCACTGGATTCTAGCGTATAATTGGAGTACATCTGTTCCTTCTCACAGGATTGAGGAGGTAGTCAGGAAAGTGCAGTTATGGTGGAGTTTGGATATTTATAGAAACAAATTCAGTAGTCATAGGTTTTTAGTTAAAAAACTCAGAACTTTGGCCCAGTGCTCAAATTCATCTAAATATTTCAACTCATACATTTGTTTATACTCAACCAATAATTTTAGAAATTAGTATTTTTGGTCTTTTTTAGAACTCCTAAATTAAAAGGCAAGTTCATCCTTGTGTTATTTTTATGTGTGAGCCACAGAACTGTGTGATATAGGAGCAGTGAAGGAGTTTTGAGTCCATTTCGGTAATTCTTTTGTCTTTACTTTCGTATTTCTTATCTGTGGATTATCCCATGATTTGTTTTCCTAGTGCTTTCTGTTCTAAAGACACCTGGGTCACTCACACAAAATTACACTGATTTCACTTCTTGTAGTCAGCCTCAATTAGCCTGGTTCTAAAGTTAGATTGTTTGATGGTCTGGAATGTCTTTTTTTCCACAAAGAGTATAAATACCCTTGAGGCATGCTAAACATTAATTGAAAGAGCTCATCAATGAGTGACATTACCACACCACATGGAGAGTTTTTATTTTTGGCATTGATTTGCAGCAAGAAAATGGAGTGTTTCATGTTGATTAACTTGAAATGGAACATCTGGATTTCCAAATGTCAGTGTGAAGCATCTGTGGACTTGATGTGAAAATTACTAAATACTTCACTGTGAAACAGACGAACAATGAGTATCATCAAATGTGGAAGTTGGGTGTAGAAGTTATCAGCTATCTGAAAGGAAATTGAGTGCAGATCATGATGTGCTATTTATATTCATAAATAACAACAATTTCACCATAGCTGAGAATTGGGAAGTCATTCCAGGTTGAAGTAGAAACACAAGAGTAGTTTAGTTAAGTCATGTATAAAATTTAGCAAGCTCCCAAGCCTTGACTTGAAACTGGGATCTCTCTGCTCTTTAAAATATGTTCAGGTAAATAATACCCTCCTGTATATAACATCTTCATTTCCTGTTCTACTCTGGCAGAAATTCTGGGAATTGGCGAAACAAGTCAGTGAATTTATGTCGTGGAAGCAAGTGGAGTGTCCATTTGAAAGGGATCGGAAGATTCTGCAGTATTTGCTCACTATCCCAGTCTTCAGTGATGATGGTAAGGAGCCCTGGAATTCCTGCAGATCCAGTGTCACAGGCTATTGTTTTGTCTCTGTCCTTGTTAAGCCATTGCTTCCACTCAGTAAGAAAGAATTTGACCTGAAACATCTCTGTCTGGAAATTTTAAAAAATGCTTCTCCCTTACAAATAAGAGAGAAAATAAGATTTTTCTTTTTAAGCACACATGGTCTGTGAAAATTGACTGTGAACTTTTCTTTGAAATGGAATGAAAATACTTGATTTGATATACAGACTCTGTAAATATCATTTGAAGTTTTTTTATATGGACTTTCAGGATACTTAAAAGGGTGCTGCTTGAGAAATAAAACTGGGACTTGGATGGTTTCTTATGAAACACCATGGCCCTAGGCTCAATATTTCCTCTTGAGTGTTTTCTTCCTCTTATGCTTTTCAGTTCACACTGGCTTTTTGGGTTGTTTTGCTTTTCTCTTTCCTTCAGGGCAGTCTTTATTCTCATGCACTTTTTGTTAGTATTGTCTTGATGTAATTATGAGCAATGTTGTACTTCATGATGGGATTCTGTAGCCCTAATCCGAGGCATGGGTAATGTAAGCCTGCTTCATTTAACTTCCAACTTCCATCCATTTTCCAGGGCAAGCAGATTTTTAAATGCCAGTAGACATAACGTATTGTATTTGCTTGTGATTGCAGCACTTTACTTAGCTTCCTATGAGAGTGAAAGTCCTGAGAATCACGTTGAGAAGGACAGATGGAAGACTCTGAGGTTTGTGTCAAAGGTTACTCACATCAATAAATAAAGAGAATAGGATCTGGAGCTAGCATCTAACAGTTAAAACCAAATGGCACACTATGTGTTTGAACAGATGGGCCTCAGCATCAGCATAAATCACCCTTTTGCTCTGGAACTCTTGGAAAAATGAGCACAGTTTTCATCTGTAGTCTTCTCAAAGCTTCTCTCCCTTAAGAGAATGGGAATCAAAAAAAGAAACTGAGTACCTTAATTTCTTACATTACTCAATGTAAAAAAAGTACTTTCTGAGCTTCAAAGAAATGTGGTTTTCAGGCAGCCCTTTCTGGAGATACTGTATCCCTTTCTGCACCTAGTTTTCCAGAGATCACGAAGATCATTCTGAGTCAAATGTATTCACAAAGCCAGGTAATGATTTAGAGTCTAGTATGGGAAAAAGAAGTTGAATCAACTACTGGCTTTGCTTCCACTGCTGGCTGAGCATAGATGAGTCAACTATTTCATTTTACTAATTTCAGAATGACACGAGAACTGTTATGGCACTGTTTTAGCTTCTCCATTGTCAATTGGCTTTTTTTTTTTTTAAGTGTACTCCTGGCAGCAGAGAAAACTGATCATGTGCATAGAAAGAGACATAGAATTTAATAGTATGTGCATTCCACACAGAGGCAAGGTAGACAGAGAAAGTCTGTGGGCTAATAGATCTGCAATAACGTCAACCTCAGTTTCTCAGGATCCTTATCTGAGGCACTCTGAAACTAGAGATTTACATCATTCTAATGGCTGTTTTGTTCATGTTGCCGCCTTCATTTCAGATCGACGCTTCTGGGCAGAGTCTAATGCATGGGATGGCTGCTGCTTCTGCTGCTGCTCTCACCAAGGGGCATGGCGTAGTTTATGTTTTTGTGCACCGAGTGGCATTCAAAGTGATGAAAACTGTGTAGTCAGTTGAGATAACTTGTCAACAAAGATGAAACAAGTTAACTCAAGAACAAACAGGCAGCTTCTCGTACCAGACAGATGAGATTAAATCACAGCCCACTCTCAACTTCAGTATTGACTGAGGACAGCACTGACAGAAACCTTTGAAGAGCTCAGATGCTGCCCATGAATCATTCCACACCTGGATGGAATATTTTTTTTCTCTTCATCGTGCTGGAACTAGCTGCTACAAGGACTCCGCAGAGCTGATATGATGTTATAGAGGAGAAAAAAAAAATCACTGTACTTACAGTGGAAACCCGGGTCTGCATCGACTTCCTGATAAGCTGAAGATAGCCAGGAACTCTGGTCAGGACTGCTAACAAGGGAAAGGACTGGACACAACTAATTGGCTGCTGGAGAAAGTTTCTCCCCACCACTGTAACGGTGGCTATTTTCTTTTTCCATTATGTTTTTGAGTTGGCTGCTGGCAGGCAAACTCATTGTAAGTTATTAAAAAATATGTTAAGTATTAAAAGTTAAGACTGGTAGAACAAACACCTGCTAAAAATATAGTAGCTATGTAGTGTGTGGACTATTTTACAACTTACAGAGAGGTTTTTTCTTTCTTTCAGTTGTTTACAACTAACCACTACATGCTACAGACATTCTTGTTTTTACTACACAGATTTGTTACTCTAATTTTCCATATTTGACCTTCTTATATTAGGTTGAACAAGCTGACTTTTCTAGAATGGTCTCTGAGAAATGGGTGTACAAACTATGTTGAAATATGAAAGTATGTTTTTAACTCATTTTTATAATTGCATTTTTTGAAGGATAACAATGGAGAACAATCCAATTTGATGGAGTTAGCAAGATGCAAAAAAAAGAAACAAACAAAAAAAAAAACCAAAAATGAGGCTTCTTCCCCAGTACGTCTGTGAACAAAGCAGTCTTCTTGTTTGCTTTATGGGTTATTGTTCTGTGAAGTAATTCACTGTGTTACACACCTAATAAGTTTGTAGTAGCTCTGAATACGTAGCCACTCTATTTATGCTAGGAAGAACCAAGGGGGGGGGAAAGAAATCGTAGCTGTAGATCACCCTGGATGCAAAAATCACTAAGTATAAGCAGATTCCTGGCAGAACAGGTATTTGCAATTTATCCTACCACTGTTATTAAGAAAAAGAATAAAGATATCTATTTGTTGCACTGTATCTGTTGAGTTTTCAGGTAAGGCTGATGTTTAAGTCAGTATGCTGTCTATCCCTTTTCAGGCAGGTATTTAACTTCTGAATTCTCTGTAGCAGTCTTCATCAACAGGAATGCATACTGACCTTACCTACTGTCTGTCTTCTAGTACAAGGTGCTGGAAATTGGTAAACTGCATATTCCATGAGCACCAGCTATGGAAGTGCCCTCCTATTTGGTGAGTTAGGGTGGAGGAGGAAGAAGAGGCTGACTTTTTGAAAGAAGTCTGCTTCTTCAGTTCACACATTTATACCCCAGCTTTCATCAGGTGAGGGCTATCCGACCTTTCTCTCTACAACCCTAAAGGAGAAATAGCATTAAGCAGCATCCACTAGAGCTTAGGCTCTGTGTTGTATTTTGGGATAGGGTCTGTGCAGCCTCTGTTCTGTCTTTCAGTTTTGAACATCCCAAGATTCTGTTGTGTTTTTGAACTGTTGTGATTTGGAAACAGGCAATAGCATTTATCTGCAGCAAATGAGAGAGAAAATGACCCTTGTGTAGCTATCCAACTTCTAAAGGAAACAATGCTGCAAACTCTCAGAAATGAGAAGTTAAAATGACTCATTAACCCTATGAATTGAGTGCTCAGTCAGTACTTAAAATCCCTGTATGGTGCTGACAGATGCTCAGTGCTTAACAGGGACAGAAAAATCAAAGTCTGTCCTGTCACATTACTCAGAAATGTCCTGGATTTCTTTCTTTCCATAGTGCAAGAGAGACAAAAACTGGGGTTCTTAAGGATCTGTTTAAACCATCTATTCAGAA